>NW_016157117.1:386399-430253 GCF_001687245.7 Rhagoletis zephyria | reverse complement strand
CTGATCATTTATGTATACATTTGTCTATATCTATCTCGATTCGTTTTGCCTGTTACAAACAACCGTTATGTGAACAAAGTTATAATACCCTTGTGCACAAGTGCGCTCGGGTATAAAAAGAGCTGCACTGAGATGTCAACAAGACGTATTAATTACAGGTGGTAGCAAGGCATAAATAAGGTCGGTGTTATGCAGAAATTTTGTTTGGAAAACTGCGTGCAATTGTTGTTGCAGCAAACTCGGAGAGAGCGAGTTTGGCGACTCTCACAGCAAACTAATTTTGTTTGGTCAAACTGCAACAAATTCGGTGTTGTCATATACACAAATTTTATACAATTGTTGCTATACACTAAAATTGCAGCGATACCGAAGGCCACAGAACTGAATTTATGCTGTAGGAGCTTCAAAGATTAGGGCACAGTTAATTGCCTATACGATATCATAAACAATATATTAATTGTGCACGTTATGTACATCTGAAATTCTCATTTCGTGTTGGCTATAGCCATGAAAACCATAATGAACGTGCAACCCTGTGCCAAACTCGACATAACCATGAACCATGTCTTTCGTTCATGGACATAACCACCTCTGAGCAAACTAAGCAGCCACCATTTAATTTGGCAAACAAAGGTTTGTCTGCATAACACCGACCTATGGTAGAAGTGATTTTGACATTCCTCTCTTTTAAACATCGACTATAACGTCAAGTTATGAATAACTTTTAACCCTTTCAAGTTGGCATTTTCTATTTTTTATTAAAAATTAAATTGCGTGCTGTGAGATAGTTTTGAATTGTGTAATTTTTTTTGTTTATCGGCACATCCATTTATAGATACATATACAAAAATGAAAAGGAGCAGGAACTACGAGCATTGCCCTGTGTGTGGCAAGAGCCAAGACCTGAAAGTTTTAAGGCGCCTAGTTGCGACGTTAGAAGACTTCGTTGGGAGAACAGCTGCTGTGTTAAAATGGAAGATTATTTCCTTGTCTGTGAAAATCATTCAGCGCGAGTAATTTTGCTACTTGCCCATTTCAGGTAAATATTTTTAAGCGCAGGCGTTCATGCCCAGGTGCAGTTCCCATGCCGTGGGAGGTTCCTGTGCCTAAAATACCTGAAGCACACGAAAGTTCAGAAGTGACGATATCATCTGTTGATGGCCAGACGCAAACTGAGTAAGCCTGCAAGAAATAGGTATTTTCTTACAAAATTATGCTCACATAAGCACGTCAGGATCTAGATTTACACTAATATACATACATACGTACGTAGAAGAAAACATTATATTATTTTTTTTTATAAGTGCCGGATGATTTTTAGAATTAAATATTTAAGTAAGAAACTAAACGCTCAAAAACATTGGGCGAATAAAAACAAAAAATTCTTAAAACAATTTCATAAAAAGTTTCTTTGATTTTTTTTCGTGGCTTCCTTTATCAGGTATTCGTTTCTGTCTATATGAATATGTACATGTAAGATGCGAATGCAATTAAAATTCTTTGAAGATGATATTGAAGTAATTCTTAAAATTTGTATACATACATATGTTTGCATTTATACTGATGCTAATTTGTAGCAAACATAGCACTCGCACCTCAAAGGGATAATTTGTTTGTTTACAGTTTTTTGACATTATAACTAACTACGAGAGAGTTGGAGCCAGTTGTCACTTCTACCTTATTGAATATGCCATGAACGAAAGACACAAGATGACGCCTTAAGGAAAGAAAGAAAAAGGTTATTTTCTAGCTGTTGAAATCTCGACGCCATCTTTGTTGTAAGAAGTAAACAACGAAGAGAACAAAAAAAAACGCGTAATTGTTGAACGCATGAATAATCATTATTATTATGCAAATTCTTCTATAAATCATGCTGNTGCCGTTCTGTTAAATTATTAAATTTAAAAAATTGCAGTAAAAAGCCACCACCAAATTGTAAACAACGACCAAATGTAAATAAACGGCTAATGTCAAAGTCGCCCAACTTTTTTCCTAAATGCGATTATAACGGGCTACTAAGAAGAAGTCGTGATCTTGTATTTTTGGTTCATGGAATATGCCTTGGGTGGTAGCGATAAAAGCCATACTTCTTCTTAAGAGCACGGTTATGTCAAATTATCGCCTGTTTTGCTTTGCCTACATANTCTATAAATCATGCTGTTAGTAACCCTGTTCCTAAATAAACTTAGCGACATATCGGGTGGCAACATTGTTTTGTGCCATATATCTACGAACAGATGAATTTCGGGTGAATGCTGAACGGATCGCCAAGTCAAGCAGACGTACCAAGAACACAATCAAGAAACAAGACAAACACATATAAAAGAAGTTCAGCATCGCCGCGCGACAAATATATTGTACCTTATTTTAAACGCTTTATTGTAATGTTTAATCTTTAATTGCGGAAAATAAACAGTTTTTCTTAAATTCGCGCAAAATAGTTTTGTTCATTTGGCGACACAACACATGCCGTTCTGTTAAATTATTAAATTTAAAAAATTGCAGTAAAAAGCCACCACCAAATTGTAAACAACGACCAAATGTAAATAAACGGCTAATGTCAAAGTCGCCCAACTTTTTTCCTAAATGCGATTATAACGGGCTACTAAGAAGAAGTCGTGATCTTGTATTTTTGGTTCATGGAATATGCCTTGGGTGGTAGCGATAAAAGCCATACTTCTTCTTAAGAGCACGGTTATGTCAAATTATCGCCTGTTTTGCTTTGCCTACATATCCGCGTATACATACACATACACGTAATTATATACCCTGCAAACAAATTCTCCCTAATTCTTTAAAATTATCGAATGTTTGTTATAAGCATATGAATCAGTTGACAAGAACTAGTGAAGAAATTTCTGTACAATTTCTTAAAGAAAATTCATGAAAAAATTCTTAAACTATTTAGAATACTCTGAAATCCTGGTATGCAAGGTATACATATACATACGAATATGAATACATAAAGAAGCTGTTGTTGACACAACGTGTTCATACCAACGGTAAATGTGGTTTTGGTATGATTGCTACAACCTGTAAATTATTAGGGGTCCTCATCTAAAGTGATAAAGGGATAAATTGCTTAAATTTATCAATTTGTCCGCATTCTTTCACGAACGTACCTTGGTAAATAATTGCATAAAGGCTCAGTTAGGCTATCTGCACACTTGTCGTCCAATCATAGTTGCGTTATCGTCTCGCCCTGAAATTTCGAGCCGAGTACATGCATTTCTAAACTTAACTTAATTTAAACTTACCGTAAGAAATCATCAATGATTACTCAACACGTTAACTTAATTAACATTTTGTTTTGTGTTTTCTTTTTCAGCTCTTTGACAGTTTGCCGCCTAAAATGCCACATCAAAAAGTGCATGCACCTAAATGTGTTTGCGTGCATTTATGTATTTTTGAGTAATACAAAAACGAAAATCTGGCAAGCAATTATCAAGAGTTTATCACTTTTGATGAAGACCCCTCTTGTTGCAACCATGCATGTAAGCGTTTGGAAAGCAGTTTCAAATTCAACATACACTTAGAGGTTGCCGTGTTTATGCGAATTGTGAAGATGAACATCAGCTAACATGGCTTAACAATCAAATTGAAATCTTCGTCAAACGGTTATCATTTATAGAAGATAATTAACTTCATTATACGCTTTTAGGATAGTGATTCAAATAGATAAATTGCCAAGGTTAAAAAGAAACTATTCTTTAATACACTCTAATGCAACGCTGCAAAAAATTTGGGGTGGCAATGCCTTGGGTCCGAAAATGTGTTGAATTTGATAGGTGACCGAGCCGTAGGTGGTGGATTCGTTCTTCGTTCTTTTTGCCAAGTACACGAATCGAGGCGTGTAGTGTTTGAAAAAGTTGGTCAGAAAAATCATTAAACATCCAAAATGGTATGTAAAAAATATTCAAAAGCTATGGGAAAACAGAAAGTGTTCGCCTTAGGGAATAAAATTATTGGTTTATCTTGTGACAAATCGTGCGAATGATTATGTAAATCCGCCTTGAATTTAATCGAAATCTGTGGTGCTGCATAATGGCGAAGGTCGATTATTCGCCTGCATGTACGAGGCACCGAAGAGGTATTCGTTCAATTGAGTGACGTATGCAATTTCATAAAAAAAAGGAATATCTCAAGGGCAAAATTTTCAATTTCCTTGTCGATAATTCTGTTTTCCAAGCATGAAAATATCATAGCCTCTACTTAAACTAACATTCGCATGTATTTTCCCTGTGATGCTTCTTTTATATTGCGTGCGCTGATGGCGTGATGGATTCGTGCATATGGATGTGTAGGTCAACTTTACTGTCGACGAAATCCGTGCTTTGATGGACAAGAAGCGTAATGTCCGCAACATGTCCGTCATTGCTCACGTCGATCATGGCAAATCCACCTTGACTGATTCCTTGGTAAGTAGTAAATAATCCTTTCATAACCTAGATTCTCACTGACTCACATACATTTTTCGCTGTTCGGGTCGAGTGACGTCAGCAGCGAGTAGAATCTTATGCATTTCACAACTTGATTTAATTGCTTTGATTACCTATACACTTTTCCGCAGGTGTCGAAGGCTGGTATCATTGCTGGTGCCAAGGCTGGTGAAACCCGTTTCACTGACACCCGTAAGGATGAACAGGAGCGTTGCATTACCATCAAGTCAACGTAAGTTATTTTTTATATTTTGTGTATAGGTTTGACTAGTTGTAAAAAAAATACGTATTCCTAAACCTCCAGCGCCATCTCGATGTACTTCGAAGTTGAAGACAAGGATCTTGTCTTCATCACCCACGTCGATCAGCGTGAAAAGGAATGCAAGGGTTTCTTGATTAATTTGATCGATTCCCCCGGTCACGTCGATTTCTCCTCGGAAGTAACAGCTGCTCTTCGTGTAACTGACGGTGCTTTGGTCGTCGTCGATTGTGTGTCTGGTGTGTGTGTACAAACTGAGACTGTGTTGCGTCAAGCTATCGCTGAACGTATTAAGCCAATCTTGTTCATGAACAAGATGGACCGCGCTTTGCTTGAATTGCAATTGGAAGCTGAAGAATTATACCAAACTTTCCAGCGTATTGTTGAAAACGTAAACGTCATTATTGCTACCTACAACGATGATAGTGGGCCAATGGGTGAAGTGCGTGTGGACCCCTCAAAGGGTTCCGTCGGTTTCGGTTCAGGTCTGCACGGTTGGGCTTTCACCCTTAAGCAGTTCTCCGAAATGTACTCTGAGAAATTCAAGATCGATGTCGTCAAGCTAATGAACCGGTAAGTTAATTTTAATTTTAAAATTTACAAGTGGTTTATGGAAATAGATTTAAGAAATGCTTTTAGCACAATATGTGTTGCACGCAAGAAGTATGTCCAGTTTGGCGAAATCCTAGTGGGTATATTTCTATTGACCGTGCGACAAGTGCATCTACAATAAAAGCAGATTAAACCGGTCTGCTGTTTCAGCGGCACCGATATCGACGCTTTGTAACGCTGTTCTGGAACCTCTTTCTTAATGTTCAATCGGAATATGCTGAAGATTTGTCGAGACATATATTACTAACCCTTAAGAATCGCGAAAATAGGGTGTGGTGTACTTTCGGGAATAAATTACATACACATACACAACTCTAATCAGTTAAAAGATTTTAATTGAAAATTATACTTTTCTTAAATTCAGTTTGTGGGGTGAGAACTTCTTCAATGCCAAGACCAAGAAATGGCAGAAACAAAAGGAAGCTGATAACAAACGTTCCTTCTGCATGTACATCTTGGACCCCATCTACAAAGTGTTCGATGCTATCATGAACTACAAGAAGGAAGAAATTGGCACATTGTTGGAAAAGATCGGTGTTGCCATCAAACACGAAGATAAGGACAAGGACGGCAAAGCCTTGCTGAAGGTCGTTATGCGCACATGGCTGCCAGCTGGTGAAGCTTTGCTTCAGATGATTGCCATTCACTTGCCTTCACCTGTGGTCGCCCAGAGATACCGTATGGAAATGTTGTACGAGGGTCCACATGACGATGAGGCTGCCATCGCTGTGAAGAACTGCGATGCTGATGGACCATTGATGATGTACATTTCGAAAATGGTACCGACGTCCGATAAAGGACGTTTTTACGCTTTCGGTCGTGTGTTCTCTGGTAAAGTGGCTACTGGCCAGAAGTGCCGCATCATGGGTCCCAACTATGTCCCCGGCAAGAAGGAAGATTTGTACGAAAAGGCCATCCAGCGTACAATTTTGATGATGGGTCGTTATGTAGAAGCCATCGAAGATGTGCCTTCCGGCAACATTTGCGGTCTGGTCGGTGTTGATCAATTCTTGGTGAAGACCGGTACTATTACCACATTCAAGGATGCCCACAACATGAAGGTGAGTACCATGCGCTGCAAAATATATAAAATAAAAAAAACTTTTGATAGTATTTTATGATGATACCTAACACAGACCTGTACTGAAACACTTATGAAAGATAATTGTCTCCTGAACTTATTAATCTAAAAGCATATGTAGCTTTACAATATTTTTCAAGTAAAATTATAATTTAATTTTGATTTGCTTTTAAGGTGATGAAATTCTCCGTGTCGCCTGTGGTGCGTGTTGCCGTCGAGCCCAAGAATCCCGCCGATTTGCCCAAATTGGTGGAAGGTCTCAAGCGTTTGGCCAAGTCTGATCCTATGGTACAATGTATTATTGAAGAATCTGGTGAGCATATCATTGCTGGCGCCGGTGAATTGCACTTGGAAATTTGCTTGAAGGATTTGGAAGAAGATCACGCTTGCATTCCATTGAAGAAGTCCGACCCTGTTGTATCTTACCGTGAAACCGTATTCGAGGAATCGAACCAAATGTGCTTGTCCAAATCGCCCAACAAGCACAATCGTCTGATGATGAAAGCTTTACCCATGCCTGATGGTTTGCCAGAGGACATTGATAACGGTGATGTGAGCTCGAAGGACGATTTCAAACTTCGTGCCCGTTACTTAGCTGAGAAATACGATTATGATGTGACAGAAGCCCGTAAGATCTGGTGTTTCGGTCCCGACGGCACTGGCCCCAACTTCATTCTGGATTGTACCAAATCTGTACAGTACTTGAACGAAATCAAGGATTCCGTTGTTGCTGGTTTCCAGTGGGCCACCAAAGAAGGTATCATGGCTGAGGAGAACCTGCGTGGTGTTCGCTTCAACATCTATGATGTGACGTTGCACGCTGATGCTATCCATCGTGGTGGTGGCCAAATCATTCCAACAACACGTCGTTGCTTGTACGCTGCAGCCATTACTGCTGGCCCACGTTTGATGGAACCCGTTTACTTGTGTGAAATTCAGTGCCCTGAGGTTGCTGTCGGTGGCATCTACGGTGTACTGAACAGACGTCGTGGTCACGTATTCGAGGAAGCTCAAGTCGTAGGCACACCTATGTTCGTTGTCAAAGCCTACTTGCCCGTAAACGAGTCGTTCGGTTTCACCGCCGATTTGCGTTCCAACACCGGTGGCCAAGCTTTCCCACAATGTGTGTTCGACCATTGGCAAGTGTTGCCTGGTGACCCCTGCGAACCTAGCAGCAAACCATACCAGATTGTGCAAGATACACGTAAGCGTAAGGGTTTGAAGGAGGGTCTCCCTGACTTGTCCCAATACCTCGATAAATTGTAAGCGCTTCGAGAAGTTTAGTGTGTGTTTGTTGATGTACCGGCGCAGATGGAGAGAAGAACAAGGAGAAATTATACAAAATAATAAAAAAGATAAATACATAATTACAACAATATAAACCTAAAATATACATACTACATATATTTTTCATAATTTGAATTTGAGGCACATGGAATGTACTACTGCTGTTAATCGGACGCAATTTATTATTTGTGTAAGCGATTAATTTGATGTACTACATAAATTGTTTACTTTATTTTAATTAATTTTAATAAGTGACTCAATATTGACTCGCTTTTCCTTTTCTTGATTTTCTTTGCGTTTTAGTTTTTGCTTATTGCCTTGAATTATGTTTGCTGAGCATTGGGCATTGGTGCATTTTCAATATCTGCTGTATCTGTGATTAATTTTTAGTACAATCGCGGTGTTTGTTTTAAATTGTGAATATTTCAAAACTGGGAAAAGATGATGCCGTACAGAGGTGCAGAAAAAGGAAATTACGATTTGGGTAGGAGAGAATGCAAATAAATTGGGAATGATAAATGGTTTTAAAAACTTGACTCGAATGCTTGGAGAAAGAGATTTTAAAGTTTTTGTGGTTGTGCTATAAATGCCTAAAATTGTCAAATTAGAGATTTGCCTAAAATTTCCTTTTTGGTTGTTGTTGTTTCCGACAGGGTGGGTGTATGATGTATGCCTAAAACTATGCAAGATAAAAACTTAAAAGAGGTACACAAATAAATTGGCTATATGAAATATAGGTAATGTTTCCATGAAGATGTTGCATATTTCTTAGGCGCTTCCCTCTAGGCCGGATGAAGCGATTATCAATAATCAGTGCGACCCACACTGGTTCAGATTTGAAGACATTTACGTACATGATTTAAAGCGGTGACGGATCTGCTTTAAATCACCGATAGGCAGAGAGAGCTTTAATTCTGCACGCGCCTATACAAAATGTATAGAAAGCAAAAAGAGCTTTGCACGCGGGCAAGGCAGTGCCCGTCACCGATTTAAAGCATTTTCAAAGACTTCATGGAGAGTGTAACTACTTTTAGCCAATGTGCGCCAAAGAGCTATTGGGATAACAACGTTCATTAAACCCAGGTAAGATATTCAGGGCTATCGCAAAATCCATCGTAGTTCCGAGTTTTCGTGTAATTTACGAAAATTCTATCACTGAATGCTAATAGTGACGAACGTAGCGTCTAAAAGTTAACTCTTACATTTCAAAGCTCGCTCAAAAACCAGAGGGAGTCTCGATTGTCTCTTACGCCGACGATTGCTCGATCATGGCGGCTGGGAATGGAATTGATGACCTGTGTTCGAAAGTAAACGGGTATCTCTCCGAACTTTCTCGCTTCTTCACTGCAAAGTGTCTAGCCCTCTCCCCTACGAAATCCTCTGCGACCCTGTTCACAACCTGAACGAAGGAGGTCAGGCTACCGCTGGGAATTCACGTCGATGACACACCAATTCCGACGGTGAATAACCCCAAAATACTCGGAGTAACATTCGACAGCCTGCTCTCCTTCTCTGCGCACGCAACCGCTATTGTCAATAAAGTACAGAGCCGCAACAAGGTCCTCAAGTCGCTAGCCGGCAGTACTTGGGGCAAAGACAAAGAAACGTTGCTGGCAACATACAAGGCAATAGGCCGGCCGGTTTTGAACTACGCAGCGCCAGTGTGGTCGCCAGGGACTAGTAGGANTCCTACCTGAGTAGATTGAATGAGGATGTGCCAAATGAGTGTCCAGCATGCGGAGAGACCCCACATGACTCGAAACATCTCTTCGCATGCCCGGAAAACCCGACAACCCTGACGGCCTTGTCCCTGTGGACCAACCCCGCAGAAGCTGCACGCTTCCTAGGGCTGCCGTTAGTGGAACTTGACAACGACTGAGATACCAACCGACCTGGGCGGGGTTGTTGTAGCCGCTACAACAACAACAACAACGTAGCGTCTACTTTGAATACCCATTGAAATAAGTTCCAGCTGCTAGAACCTGCTGCACTTGTGTTGTATCTTTCAATCTTTCATAGACTGGGACCCTTCACATTGGCAAATCCCCATACAAACTGTGGCAAGAAGTATTAATTGAGATCCGATTTTACCACTTACCCTCAACCGCCGTCTTCATGATCTCTTATGCTGACGGCTGCTCGATAATGGCGTCAGGGAATGGAATTGATGACTTGTGCTCGAAAGTAAACGCTACCTCTTCGAACTTTCTCGCTTCTTCACTGCAAGGAGCCTAACCCTCTCCCCTACGAAATCCTTGGCAGCCCTATTTACCACGTGGACGAAAGATGTCTGACTAAATGCCCCGAAACCCCATCCCGATGGCAATTTCTAGCAACGTTTTATCAATTTAGAAGTTGCAACAGTCTTGTAAATTTTAATCAGCACTGCAGGATTGCCGCTTTTGTTAGAGTACAGAGTCGCAACAAGATCCTGAAGTCGCTAGACACCCGCACCTGTGGCAAAAACAAAGAAACGTAGTTGGTAAGATACAATTTAATTGCCCAACCGGTTCTGAACCATGCAACGCCCGTATGATCGCCAGGAACTAGCAGGACGCAGTGGATGAAATCACATACCTGCCAAAACACGGCACTCCGGACCATCACGAGATGCCTTCTGATGTCGACACAGCACCACCAAGGTCAAAATTATCCGCTTCACGAGCCGCCATACTATGCTATGTAAGCAGTTCCTGCTTGCTGCAGAGCCCTCGCCTAGGTACGTCAGAATTCATATATACGAAATTACGCAGGAAGTCCAGAGGTTAATAAAACAACCTCTGGACCCGACAGGCCATAAATGGCATTTATAGCACCAACGTCCCTCAATCATTGTCGTCAAGCCGATCTAGGCAGGACCAAGTAAGCCGCTACAACGCTCCACTGGATGTCGTAATCGGAATCTAATCATCATCACCTGCAGCAAATGAAGAGCTTCAGCTACCTCTAAAGAGTTTAGTCAGGTGGTATAGTATCGTCTTCTGACTCTGTGAGACTGCGACCAAGGAAGTGTAGAATTGGCCAGATCGCTTCATTTCTAGGATGCCGTGAAGGATCTATCCACGTTCTTGGGAAATGTGTGCCAAGTCTGAGCTCATACGAGGCAGCTAACTGTATGTTTGCTCACCATACGCAACGGAGTTGGGCTAAAATTTTAGCGGACGGCTATTTTGGAGGACCTACGATACAATCGTTCCCACGACAGTCGGGTCTATGTAACCGGAACGACCCAGACTTATATCTGGGCAAGGACTGTGACTCGCTTACCAGATTGACCCTGAGCCTTCCCAACTTTGGTCGAATTGTTACAAAACGTCTTTTACGAAACTTTTGCAAGATTTATGAGTGAGCCTTTTTTACAAAAAATCCCTTTGATTTCTCTAAATTGAAAGGTTATTCATTCCTTATTCGAATTATTCACTCGGTAGTAACTTTTATCCGAGCTGCACTATATGTATTTATGGCACAATTTTTTCGCGTTATTCAAAATTCGGTTTTGAAATATTCAAAGGAAAAAAATTAACTTTTTTATTCACCCAAACCCGCGTTCGTAACAAAACAAAAACTGGACGTCTTCAAATATATGAAATGTAAATTTTTTTTGAAAGTTATTCAAAATTTGTATAAAAAAATTTTCAAGCAAACAAAAAAATTTCGGCTTCTGCTTCAAAATTTGTTGTAAACAGAATGCAACATTCCTCAACGTCTTGGCCAAATTATAGAAACCAATACTACAATCCAGTCTACAAAATCCGTGCTTTAATTCAAACTCTGGATGCTGAACTAGCGACACTCTCTCAACGGTGTGCAGTAACAAAACTTAACATCTCAAAGCCATCTTTTCCCAAAGTGGATTACGTACTCGGTCGCAGCAGCGCTGGCGTCCCTTACCGGGTAGAGTCAGATGCTCAAAAAAGTATGTCAGTGTTAAATGATGGTAAGACGGCTAGTGCCACGCCGACACGCACGCTTTCGAGCATCTATCGGTCGCGTGTAATTGAGGCCTTTCGCAATAGACGCATCTTTACCGTTTACGGTAATTACCATACAATAAGGCGTGCCTTGCTGAATCGCGGTTGGTTGGAGAAGCTGACGCCAAATCGTTATCCGAAATTGCAGAGCTTGCCCGAAGAGGTACTGCTGCAACATGCAAAGCGTGGCAACGACTATGAAGCAGTAGCCATTTCGAAAATTATTAGTCACTTTCCTGCCTTCTTCATTTGGCAACCGAAATCCCATCGTGATTTTCACACTGATATTTTGCCACTACGAAATCGTGTACGACGCGGTCGTAATTTGGACTTTTCCACCAAGGTCGGTTTGATTGGTTGCGCCGAGCAGCAACAGTGGTTCCATGAGAAGGGCGTGTGTGGCATGAGTCATCCGCGTTTTTATCGTCTCGGTGGTAGCACAGAAGAACGCATGGCATTCATAGAGGATTTCCGACAAACTCAATGTCGTTGTTTGCTCAAATTTCTATCGGAGAATATGCATCGCTTGTCGGAGCTTGTTGATCCAGATGCAGGTACAGTGCCCATTTCTGTGGTGCATTTTGCTGTGACAAATTTAAAAAAACATTTCGATGAATTGGATCATCGTACATTGGACGATGAGACTGTAACGAATGCAGATCGCGAAAAGGTTGAGTGGCAGCAGTTCATTGCGAATTCTAACGAAGTCATACGTAACAATGCGAAAATTCAAGCCAATGTGGCTTTATTGGAGGAGGTGTCAAAACTCAGTCGGTTGTATTTGGCTAAGCTGGAAGAGCGACGGAGAGACTACAAATGGGATGGTTACCGTAATCTGTGGATACTCAAGCCGGGCTATCAATGCCGCGGACTTGGCATCATCATACAAGGTTCTATCGATGAGATTTTGCAATGGGCAACCAACAATCCACAAAGACGATATATCGCACAAAAATATATAGGTAAGCTTTGCTACGGAAAATGCTGCGTCCTAAAATATCGCACGATAGTTGATGCTTTGCGAGCAGATTATCATGGGGACCGTAAACTCTAGTCGGTTTCGGGTAATGTGTGAAAGAAGATTTGAATGCTTGTACTAGCAGGTTTGTTGGTGGCTTTGAGTAGGTGGTTGTAGAAGAGGTATGATTGATGAGCACAGAATGTCCAACGCGGGACATATGCCAGAGGAAGAATATCGAATTTCGTTCGCCGAACTGGCACCCGACCGCCGGGCTGCCTGGAAATATGCCTTTCAGGTACGTCGAACGCCCCCTTCTAATTAGGCTGACACACGTTTTGACCAGGAGAGCGAAGTGGAGACGGCCTTCGGGCGTATCTGGCATCCGCTGACTGGTTGGGCGGCGTGGAAATATGCCTTTCAGGCATGACTAAAACTGGTAACTTCTGACAGAGAGAGGACCTTTTTTGTTCTCTTTTTTGTCCTCTCAATAGTCAGAGAACCGAGTACGGAATCGATTTCCAGTAAAATCTGACTGATTCTGACTATTTCTGACTAGTCCTAAGCGACTAAGACTAAGAAGCATGTTTAGAATTCGGAAGTCTTCAGCGAGCTCGAAAACCACCCTGCAGAATCATTGAATACAAACGATTTCACGGACCTTCAAGACGGCATTATGCATGAGGCTTTAAAACGTGACACGCATGGACGAAGGGACTACTAGGGTGCTGATGATGAAAGATGAAATGATCTACGCCTATTCTTTAAAGCAGGGAAACAACATTCCGTGGATTTTATGTTCAAGGAGGCCACCTTAATTTTATGAGCACGCGTCTTGTGTTGTTTTGAACCTAGATTTAGGGTCAAAATACCTCGAAGGGGTAGGTGTGGATGAGGGGCCTTTAGCGTTGCCAAATATTATTTCTTACCACAGCGCGCTCAAGTTAAAGCTGACGTTCTATAGTTAGCCGAGTGAGGTAAAAGGATAAGGCAGAAAAATGTCTGTGTATTAACACTGTAGTCAAATGTACTAGTTGTAAACTACCCCACAACTAGTATGAACCGCATGCTCAACTAGTTAGCCAACTATCTTTTTTCCATCAAATAAACTGGTATTTTTAACATGGGGATGTCCTACGAAATGGTAATTGTCAGATTTCGGTCAGATATATACCAGTCTCGTACGAGTTCAAACTAGACAGAAAAATACTAGTACAATTATGGGCCCAAACCACTACTTTGGAAGTCAAAAAATAAAATGAATTCATGAATATACAAAAAATAAAAACTTTTGATTAAGTACACTTTAATACATTATACATTTTTATTTAGCAGCCTTAGATTTGCCAATAATTAGTGTTACATTTTTTGAGTATTAATTAAAATATTATTAAATTACATAAATATTTCACACTTTCGATAATAAATTTAAATGCACTTTCCATTAAATTATATTAAAAGTAAAAGCTTTCAGGTACAATAAATAACTATATTATTATCTTATTTTAGTTTAAACTAAAATGAATACTTTAGTTCATTTTTGAGTGAACTAAAATTAAAATAAAAGTTTTCATTAAAATAAATTAAATTCATTAACTTTGCACACTTCAGCCCTTTTTAATATTTTTTTTTAAGTAGTAATTGATGTTTAAAATTTGAGATTTGGATAAGAATAAAATAAATAAATATTCTTAATTTTTGTCTATACTTTGGCTTGTTGATTGATAATTGAAATTAATCAAATAATTATATTAATCGTGTAATTTAAAAAAGTCAAAAATAATTGAAAATTATCAAAAATAACAAAACGATGTAATTAAAATTAACGAATTAATTAAAAAATTTTGTGTAAGCAGTTAATTAATTATTAAAAAGGTGCTAATATTGGTATTTAATAATTAAACGGTTATCTAAAAAATATGCTTTGATTAATAATCATTATGAATATTAATTATTATTCAACAAGTATGGTATAATTATTATTTAACAAGTATGGTATATATACTCGCTTTAACGGTTTACAATATACTCAAATAAAAGTTATAATATTTTGTGTACTCTATTGTATTAAACTGTCGAAGTCAAATAAAACAGGGCATGAATAAATAATTTTGTACTTGGCACAGGTCTGGTCATTTTCGAACTAGTTTGGTTTCAGTCAGGAAATTCTAGTTGTAAGCTAGTATTTTTCCTGACTAGTTTGGGGTTTCACTGCAGGGTAGCTTGTAATAATGTAATGAAGCTTAATAAGCTGCACATTTTACTATAAATCGCAACGATCACGCAGGGTTCTGGCTACTAGATTTCTCATTACATATGGCTATACTTCCCGGTGTTTCTGCTTATTATAAATGGAAACCATGAAACATTAGTTTGCACAAGTCATTAAAAAATATTCTAAATGCGGCACAATTTCTTTTTTCTTTTTCCACAGAACGTCCACTTTTGATACACAAAACAAAATTCGACATACGCCAGTACATGTTGCTCTCGATTGGTGAATCCACTCTATCACTTTGGTTGTATAAGGATTGTTATCTACGATTCAGCTCTCAAGAATTCACCATAGATGATCTCCGCGAATCGATACATCTCACAAATAATTCCGTACAGAAGCGTTATAAGAATAAACCCAATCGTGATGTACGTCTGCCGAAGAATAATATGTGGTCGTTGGAACACTTTAAAGTCTTTCTAAAACACACGAATGCTCCCAATAACGTATGGGAAGAACGTATTTATCCAGGTTTCAAAGAGAATCTTACAGCCGTTGTAATGGCTAGCATGGAAGAGACAGAATTTGTGGAAAATACGTTCGAATTGTATGGTTGTGATTTGATGTTAGATGAGGATTACAATCCCATTTTAATTGAAATCAATTCAACACCGGATTTGACGCCATCCACTGATGTGACTGCGCGTATTTGTCCAATGGCTCTGAGGGATTTGATAAAAGTAATTGTCGATTTGCCATGCAATCCGCATGCGCCCACTGGTAATTTTGAGCGCGTCTACGAGGTGAATTATAAATTCAACAGGGAGTTTGATCCTGAAGTTGGATTAGACATTTGTGGAAAGAGAATGACCCTTTTCAAGCCTACAAATATAGTGCCAAAGAAAGCACCAAGAGCACCAATGCTATTACACAAAACCGAACAACTAATTAAAGTGCCGCTAAAACGATTAAGAGGTCCGCCACCGGTGAGTAAATGCGACATTTTCGTTATTTTTTTTTTATAAGCTAAATGAACAGAAGTAGTATTAGAAAATGTATTCGATTAAGAAAGTCTCAAAAACTACTTAAAACTCATGTAGAAAGCCATCAATGTATTAAATTAGGTTGTTTAGTAGAATCTCAACTATGTTTATCACGGACGGCTTACTCAACAGAAAGACGCCGGTATGCAGCCGCACCTACTTGTGGACAGACGTGTTGACTTCAGTGAAGCTGCTCCACCGAATATCCTTTTCTTTCTGCCGTCACTGTCCACCCTGATCATATCACAGATGTGGAAGTAGGATCATTACTCTTCTTAAGTTAGGAAAGAAGGCGGATGCAGGATAATCATAAATAGCCTATTCCTCCTACCCCTAGTGGCAAAAGCCACGCTAGAATTTCTCCCCAACCTGAGTCAGCATCAAGAAAAGCTAGCCGCATACACCACACAGATGAGCGAGGATCTGCACCCACATCGGCATAGTATAGAGTTACTCCCTCTGTTCCGACGCCGCTGAAACACTACGTTTCCTGGGCCTACCGTTAATTGGGCTTGACGACATTTATTGAAGGATAATTCGGTTTAGGCAGGCGAGGTAGCCGCTATAACAACAACAAACTGCTATTATATATGAGTGGACGTCAATCGTTATGGGAATTCCGTAAAGCTAGTCGAAATTTTCAACAGGGCGCTCCCAAAACGGCGTACTCTCCTGGACCTCTGCATCACCAAACTCCCTCCGTCACCAGCTGTACTGTGTTTTGTGACAAAATCTAAAATCTCGAGAACTAGAACAGATAGCGATGGCGAATTCAGCAACAATAGCGCATACCTACACCACTTGAAGAAGCATCTGCCGTTAAAAGAAATGACGACCCTGATATCGGAAGCACTTCGCCATCGACATCGTCCGCTTCCTCGGCCTCAGGCTCGCCGATGCAGAAACTTCAGAAGACACCATTTGACGAGACCCCTAGAGGTTGAGCACTGCAGCTATAAAAACGGCAAAGGATTGATAACTTCATATGGTGTCACCACCGGCCTATTCTTAGCTATGTTTATGGGTCTAGAGCCTTTTAGAACTAACCTCCTTGAGTCTAGCGATGGGCGAAAAATAATTCATGGCCTATCAGTGTCTTCGTCCTTTTATATGAAATAGAAATATAGACGAAAGGGTCCAAATCCACCCTTCCTTCGGTCGACATAGTCATGCGTCGAGTGACCAAAAAGCTGCCAAAACCAAATGCGCCTCTTGTCTTCATCAGCGGTGAATTCCATGTGGCCATAGGTAAGGCATAAGCCTCAAAAGCCATTGTTCCCGACGGAATATGCAAGCTGATGGTGAAAAGAATGGGTCCATCGACTGTAGATTACCTCACGAAGGTCCTAAATCTGTCAATGACCACTATAATTAACGTGTAAAAATTGGGAATAGTGTCTCTCTTGTGACACCAGGGAAAATTGCCAATAAAGGTAAGTCTTATTGACCGATAACACTCCTCCCTGTCGCGAAGACACTAGAGGCCCTGCTACCGCCATACTTTGCGTACCACTTGACCCCCGCGAAGCATCAGCATGGCCCCTGCGAGGGCGTTGGATTTGTCAATGGCGTTCGAAATCGTGTGTCATTCTACGCTACTAGAAGACATTAAGGCTTCCTTTATTGAACAAGGGAGTGGTCGACACTCGTCAGTTGTTTTTTTTTTTTTAGAGATAAACCGCGAAAACCCAGGAAAATTAAAAAGGTGGTTCCACAGGTTGGTGTCCCCTCCCCGCTTACGTTAAATTTCTACATTTCGAAACCTCTTAAATGCCAGATGGAGTCTCCATCATCTCATAAGCTGATGGTTGCTCGAAAATGCCGTACAACAATGGAATTGATGACCCCTGGTCTAAAGTAAACGGTTATCTCTCCGAATCTGCTCACTTCTTCACTGCAATCCACAGAAACCATTTTCACCGCCTGGGCAAAAGAGGTTATGCCACATATGCGTATTTGACAGTGAACAATCCAAATATCCTCGGCGTAACCTACGACAGCCTGCCCTCTTTCTTGTCGCATACAATTGCCAACAAAATATACAACCCCAACAAAGTTCTCAATTCTTTCGCCGTCAGCACTTGGGGCAAAGACAAAGAAAAGAACATGCAAGGCCCGTGTGTTTGCCGTGGACAAGTAGGACGCAGTGGACGAAGCTACCGACATGCTATAACACAGCACTACGGGCATTCACGACTTGCCTTATGATGTTGTCAGAACACCACCTACATAGTGAGGCCCAAATGTTCAACATCACGCTCAGCAAGCGGTTCCTTGTTGGGTGCTGCAGACGTGAGCTCTCGAACAGACAATTGCCCGAGGCGGCACTTCAGAAGGTATCTCTGCGGACGGAAAAACAAGATCCAATAATACGTACCACTGGACCCGGCACAGTACAGACTGGCAATCAACGGCATTCAGCCACCTGCACTAACTCCCGTCCGGTGAATGTCGTAATAGGCGTCCAATCACCACCTGTGGACCAAAGTGAGCTTACCGATAGGGACCCGCGTAACTCTGTGCCAATTGTGATCTGGATATTGTACCAGGCTAAACCGCTATTTGTCCAGACTACACCCGGACATACTCAGCGTATGTGGCATGTGAAAGCTCCCCCCACGACACCAACAATTTTTCACATGCCCACTCAACCTGACCCAACTAACAGTCCTCTCGCTCTCGTCCAACCTCGTCGATACAGCCACCAGTCTTGGGCCTACCGTGAGTTGAGCTTGACGACAAAGATTGAAAGACTATCGGATCCAACCACACAGCATAGGTTTCAATGAAAAGTTTAAAGCAATGATGTTTCGGCTTTTACCCGCAGTGCGTCAGTGTAGAATATATAGAAAGATTAACAACGCTTGACATGCGAGCAAGAAACTCCTGCAGATCAGTAATGCTCAAAACAGCGCCCGCAAAGCTCTCTTTAGTGCTTAGTGCTGTTGGAATTTATGAATTTTTAACACGTTAAAAACCCGCTCATTCTTCGACAGTATACTTTCCAAAGTGTATATGTATACAGGGTGTCGTAGACCAAACGTCCACCCCTCTAAAATAGTGGGTTATGTTTTTTATTGAAAACTTCAAAAATTTGACCTACTAAGTCGGGGATGCTTTATCTTTTTGCGGTATTACCGACTTCCGGTTTCGACCGGTAGTTGGTTTAACTGACCGGAAGTAAATTTTTTACGTTTTTACTATAAATTCGGATTCTGCGCATAAAAATACACACCTTTTGTCGGGAAATTTTTTTCCGGTTTGGACTGAAAGTCCATTTTTTTAATTACACATGTATGTTTTTACTACAGATACGGATTTTTTGGAAAAAATACGCAACCTTTGTTTGAATCTTTTTTCTCGGAAGTGCCGTTTTAATTTCTAAATGACAGGAGTCCAACGCGAGTTAAAGTTCGTAGGTCATTTAGAGGTTAAAAAATGCGTTTCAAGAAAAAAGATTCAAATAAAAGTTACGTATTTTTGTCACAAAATTCGAATCTGTAGTAACAATATACATGTGTAATTAAAAAAAAAGTAAGTGCGCCTGGGCCGCTGTGGTGTAGTGGTGAGCAGTGCGCGCTTCCACTCCGCAGCACCTGGGTTCAAACCCTGGTCAAAGCAACATCGCAAAGAATATAGAAAAAAGGTTTTTTCTTAACAGCGGTCGTCCCTCGGCAGGCAATGGCAAACCTCCGAGTGTATTTCTGCCATGAAAAACAGCTTCTCATAAAAATACAATCGCCGTTCGGAGTCGGCGTAAAACTGTAGGTCCCTCCGCCTTGTGTGACAACATCAAGGCGCACGCCACAAATCGGAGAAGAAGCTCGGCCAAACACTAACATATGTGTAAGCGCCAATCTATTATTATTATTATATTAAGTGGGCCTGGGCCACACTGGAGAAGTGAAACTTACGGTACATATGTATCTATTTTGCCTCATAACCAATATACATACATACATTTGTACATACATATGTACATACATTCATATGCTTTTGCTTAAGGTTATAGTTTTTGTCATTTCTCTATCTAGATCCCTACCTCTACCCCCATTCGTTCTAAATACATTTATGTTATTCTGTTTTCCTTTATCTTCATTTCATCTTTATACTCTATCGATAACAAAATCGATAGTAAAATCCAACAAAATATCGATGACAAATTCGACAAAAATTTCGCTAGCAAAATAGATAATATTGATAACAAAATCGATTAGAAAATCGATAACAAAATCAATAAAAATATCGATACTAAAATCGATAAATAATCGATAACAAAATTGATTAGAAAATCGATAAAAATACTGATAAAAAATCTAACAAAATCGATAAAAATAATTACAAAGTCGATAAATAATCGATAAATAATTGCTAACAAAATCGATAAATAATTGCTAACAAAATCGATAAATAATCGATAACAAAATAAATAAATAATTGCTAACAAAATCGATAACAAAATCGATGAATAATCTGTAACAAAATCGATGACAAATTCGATAAAATTTTCAATAGCAAAATCGATAATAATCTTGGTCGTAAGATCGATTAGAAAATGGATAAAAATCTCGATTACAAAAAACGATTAGACAATCAAAACATATCGATAACGAAATCTATAAAAATATCGATAACAAAATCGATAAATAATCGATAACCGAATCGATGACAATATCGATAAATAATCGATAACAAACCCGATTAATAATCGATAGTAAAATCGATAACAAAATCGATAAATAATAGATAACAAAATCGATAAATAATCGATAAAAATATCGATAACAAAATCGATAATAACATTGATAGCAAAATTGATAGCAAAATCGATAACAAAATCGATAAAAATATTGATAACAATATGGATAAAAAATATAGATGAGAAAATCGTTGAAAATGTCGATTACAAAGTCGATAAAAATATCGATTATCATATAGATATGTTCCGAAAATATCGAAAGCAAAATCGATAACAATATCGATACAAATTTCGAAAAAAATCGATACAAATTTTGATAACAAATTCGATAAATAATTGATAACCGAATCGACGACAAAATGTGTAAATGATCGATAACAAAATCGGTAAATAATCGATAACAAAATTGATAAATAATCGATAACAATATCTATAAAAAATCAATTAAAATATCGATAACAATATGGATAAAAAATATAGATAAGAAAATCGTTAAAAATACCGATTACAAAGTCGATAAAAATTTCGATTATTATATCGATAAGTTCCGAAAATATCGATAGCAAAATTGATAACAACATCCATACAAATTTCGATAACAAAACCGATAAAAATATCGATTATTATATCGATAAGTCCCGGGAATCCCGGAAATCCCAAAATAGTTCCCAGATTGAGTCTGTGTGTCTCTATCTATATCCTTTTCTCTATAATTATCTTTATTTTAATCTTTCTTCCTCTATCTTCATCTTTACATTTATCGGTATCCTCATCCTGATCTTTTTCTTAATATTTAACTTTGTTTTTACTTTTGTATTTATAATTTTCTTCATCTACATACCTTTGCCCTTATAAAAGTAAAGAGTTTATATTTACCTTGGACTTCACTTTTGCCTTTATCTTTACGCATCTTTGTTTCTGTTTTTATTTTTACCTTTGCATACATCCTTTTCTTTATCTATGTACATACTCACCCTTACTTTCATTCGTGTATTGGTTTTTTTTAAGTGTTGTTCCTTAACCTTTTATTAGCAAGTTTTTGTAAAATTAATACCACGTGCATATACTCAAGAAGCACTTGCTTCAGCCCCAACCATTTCCGTTGCAGCATTTCCGTTGCACCATTTCCGTGTGCAATTTCCGTTGAATTTGCCAATTTACTCCCTACCAACCAACCGCCGCTAAAGAAGTTTCCCTTCAAAAATGGACTTCCAGTCCAAAACAATTTTCCGACAAAAGGTGAGTATTTTTATGCTCAGCATCCGAATCCCCGACTTGGTAATTCATATTTTTTCGTTTTCCACATTTCACCCAGTTAGGAAGTCCACGACGAGTTGAAGCTTGAAGGTCATTTAAAGGTTAAACAGGGCAGTTCTGAGAAAAAAGTTGCAAACAAAAGTTTCAAATTCTTATCCTTAGAATTCGAGTCTGTAGTAAAACCATATATGTATATATAGTTTGAAAAAATGGACTTCCGGTCAGTTTAACCCACTACCGGTTTTCAATAAAAACATTTCCCTGCATTTTATAGGGGGTGGACGGGTGGTCTAGGACACCCTGTATATCCGAGCTCCAAAAATGATTTGGATACACAAAGTATTAATCTTTTTCATACCACTTTTACCACTTTTTTAAGGCCACTTTTGAGCACGCAATAATTTCTTCCTCTTGCTCTTCCAGAAATCTAAAGCTCAGACTGTTAATAAAGGTACTGAACCTAAAGTACTCAAATCCGCCGCCAAAGAAGCGCTTGCAATACGCTACACTGCCCCGAAGTAAGCAGAAGAAGAAAAAGACAAAATCGCTCAGTCCAATATCTTATATTCAATAGTTTAATAGGACACTCATGTCATTTTGTAACAATTAAGATCAAATTAACTAAGTGGAACATTAATAAAATTTGTACAGCACAACAATCGTAATTCTAATATTTTTCCTACATTTTAGCTATGGCGTTGGACGTTGGAAGCTGTGGTGGCGTTGGTGTTGCGTGTACTACGCTCCGCGACCGTTAAGCCCAAGTTGTGGTGGGTAGCCGTGACAGCCAACATCGACATTGGCGTCTTCTTGCAAACATAAACACTGGCGGACGCTGACTTAGTGCTGTTAGCGGTTGCGGTTAAACGATTATTATGATGGCGCCTAGAGCGACGCCAGGTTACAAGACTACGCCCCACAGTGCTTATGTTTGCGGAATTGCAACCTTTCTGTGTAACTTGCGCTGCATCGGTAGTACTCGCCGCCTCCGCCGCTGCCGCCGCTGCCTTCGTTTGTCTGCCCAACAAAGACTTGAGTGACTTCTCGCTTACAGCTGCGGTGTGCAACTCACTCGCCGTCACACTTCGACTGCGCGCCGGTGGTTTTGTGGCTTGTAGCAGCCCTTGTTGTTGCATTGTCAAACGCTGCTGTTGACCTTTCATTCTACGTAATATATCAATAATGTTATCGGCGCTTTTGCTTTTGATTGCGTGCAACGTAAGGCTTTCATCGGGTGTTTGATTATTTGAAAATGGCGTGTGAACTTTGACCTCCGCAGCCTGTGGTATGCCGCATTTTTTAATAATGAACTTGAAGTTTTTATCAACTTCATTGGTTGCCCCGCTGATGTTAGCAGTTGCGCTGCCGCTGCTTAGCCGCGGCCCACAACTGCGATGTCGCTTGATAAGCGGCACCGCCGACGCCTGCTGTTGATCCTTCGCACCTCTAGGTGGCATTGTGTTAGCTTTGTTTGAGAGATTTGTGAAGGATTTGCGCCGTGTGCCGATTTGTGAGCGCGGCGTTTTCAGCAGATTCGGACAGATCATTACTTGCGCCTGCGGAGTCGTATGATATTTACGGCGTGCATTCTGCACCATTTGCATTGGCGTGGGCGAGGAGTGTATGATGGCACCCGAAGTGGTAAGACCACTACCAATACCACCGCTTATGCTGCTGCGACTGCTATTGCCTGCCTCCATAATGTATTTCTCCACATATTCCGTGGCATTGAAGGTGGGCATTGCTTTGTGTACATTCGAGATGGCTGGTGTGATAGTGGCACGATGGCGATACGCATGACCGTTTAGGGCGGGACGGTCACGTTGCTGTGTCTGATGATGATGATGATGATGATGGTGATGGTGTGGCAGTTTGGTAACGATTTGTTTGCCCTTAACGAACAGGTTGAGCCCCATGTAGGCGGGTGTAGGCGGCACGACTTGGCGATAGATCAGTTCAAAGTTTCCCATATCAGATTTTGGATCCAATCGACGATCGATGACTACTGCAAAGAGAAGACAAGGCATAATTGAGTTTGGGCGAGCTAATGTGGAGTTATTGAAGGCGTTGGAATTTGGTGGTTAAAGTAAGTAAATATTTCACTTGTAACATAAACTCCTTTAAAAGTAGCGGTACAAAACTAAGCGGTAGTAGTCTTTCGCAAGACAATTGCCAAATCTTCCAACTATCTTGAAAGCTCTTTTCTACTATTCGAAAGAATATTTAATTTAAAGATCTGCTAACGAGGAGGTCGTTCCGTTGTTCTGTTGGTCCTTTTTAATAAGTTTTCAAAGTGAGATTCTTCAACATCTCGCTCATCTGCGCCCATACCCCGACGGAAGAGAAGGATCAGGTATTCAAGGATTTATTCTATGAGCGTTTGGAGCGCACGTACGAGCGCTGCCTCCGCCACAATATTAATGCCATGGTGGGCAAGGATTGGATCTTTGCAACCACCGTCGGAAAATACAGCCTCCACGACGAAACGTCCGCTAACGAACTGAGGCTGATCGACTTCCCCGGGGCCCGAAACATGGTAGTATGCAGTTCTAGGTTCAAGCATAAAAAGATTCATGAAGCTACGTGGCTGTCTCCGGATCGAAAAACGAGAAACCAAATCGATCACGTTGTGATAGACGGAAGGCATGCTTCCCGTGTTTTCAACGTACCTACACTCCGAGGCCCAAACATCGACTCGGACCACTATCTTGTTGCAGCCAAGATACGCAACCGCCTCTGTACAGCAAAAAATGTGCGCCCAAATGCTTATCGTCGAAAAGCTGCAATCATAATCAATGCATTCGCAATAAGAAGAGAGAGGCCGAAATACGTGAGTGCGAAGAGGTTGAAATGCTGGCCGACACGAGGAATGCCCGAAAATTTTACCAGAGAGTTAGGCAACTTACGGAAGGTTTGAAGACCAGAAATCAAAAAAAGAAAAAAAAAATATTGTTAAAAAATGAGGGGACAAATTTAAGTTTCTAAAAGATAAATGAATTAAGGAAAAGGTAACACAATAAAATCTAAAAATTAAAAGAGAATTAACTTGAAAAAAAATAATAATTAAAACAATGTGACGGAAAGCACTAATTCATGCTCTAAATCAGCGATTCCCAAAGTGGTCCACGTGAACCCCCAGGGGTCCACGGAAGACTCGACGGGGGTCCACGGTGACGTGAACAAAATATGGGGGTCCATGAGTTGTAAATGGTTGTCCACGAAAATTTATCTGTTTTCGATGTAAAGAACCAAAATGATTGCTTGATAGCCTTTTTATTTAACTTTAATTGCCTTAGAGGCCACCTGCAGACTAAAAAGAACCGGACGCTAGTATGATAATAAGTGGGGCGCCGCAAAAATTGCTGGCGGCAGAGGCTTAAGCACTTGTGTCTTTTCAGTGCTACAGGATAGTACCATTACCTTTGCTGAAGAAATTCTATAATGTTGAGTTCCCTGAGACTGAATGCTAGTTTGATTCCAAAACTGACTCTGGTTCATGATCTGGGGTCTTTTTCGAGGTTAATGGAGATGAGATCCACTTTTCTGTAAGGGAATATGCTTCGGTCTTCCAGGCTGAGGTAGTTGCAATACTCAAATCCATGGACTACGTGGTAGAACATAGGTGGAGGTGAAGGAGTTTACGTGACCGCAGTGACAACCAAGCTGCACTTAAGGCATTATACCAGCCCTCTACTTAACTACTTCCAAACTAGTTCGGCAATGCAAGTCTTGATTAAAAAATGATGGTGAACATAACGAGGTTGTTTTACTCTGGGTGCCAGGTCACTCTGGAGTACCTGGTTATGAGACATCTGATCAATTGGTCAGAGTTGGCTCAGACCAAGCATTCCTCGGTCCGCACCGTCAGAAACTGAGTGAATACTTCGCTCAGAAATGCAGTCATTTCGCAGAGGCATCGAGGGGATGCAGGTGGACAAAACTCATGTTGCCTTCAATCTCACAAGGTCTTGGTTGAGTTTTTTTAACTCGTTCTTTTACCTATTGTCAATATCTGAAAAGTTTGGCGTAAAAAGCTTAGCCGTTTTGATGTTTTAAGTTTTGTGTTTTAAAAACGTGAAAAAATATTTTTCCCCTCATTTTAAAACTCGGAGCGATAAAAATAAAAATGATGCCATTAACACAAATAAACTATTTTACATATACTCCACGTGCAAAGTCATGAGTGAGCCGAACATTTGGTGAGTTTATGGTGAAGATAATGTAAATATAGCTAGCGCTCGCAGTGCTCTTAAAAAATATAACTTCCGAGCGAGAGAGTATTTTGATGTATTTGCGTGCTCTATTTTTTAAAACCTACAAGTGTGTAATCATATTATTTTTATAAATAGAACACAAGAAAATATTTTACTTTTATTTTGGCCACTCTGGGTTTACTTTTTGAATTCACCCGCGATGCAAATTTNATACCAGCCCTCTACTTAACTACTTCCAAACTAGTTCGGCAATGCAAGTCTTGATTAAAAAATGATGGTGAACATAACGAGGTTGTTTTACTCTGGGTGCCAGGTCACTCTGGAGTACCTGGTTATGAGACATCTGATCAATTGGTCAGAGTTGGCTCAGACCAAGCATTCCTCGGTCCGCACCGTCAGAAACTGAGTGAATACTTCGCTCAGAAATGCAGTCATTTCGCAGAGGCATCGAGGGGATGCAGGTGGACAAAACTCATGTTGCCTTCAATCTCACAAGGTCTTGGTTGAGTTTTTTTAACTCGTTCTTTTACCTATTGTCAATATCTGAAAAGTTTGGCGTAAAAAGCTTAGCCGTTTTGATGTTTTAAGTTTTGTGTTTTAAAAACGTGAAAAAATATTTTTCCCCTCATTTTAAAACTCGGAGCGATAAAAATAAAAATGATGCCATTAACACAAATAAACTATTTTACATATACTCCACGTGCAAAGTCATGAGTGAGCCGAACATTTGGTGAGTTTATGGTGAAGATAATGTAAATATAGCTAGCGCTCGCAGTGCTCTTAAAAAATATAACTTCCGAGCGAGAGAGTATTTTGATGTATTTGCGTGCTCTATTTTTTAAAACCTACAAGTGTGTAATCATATTATTTTTATAAATAGAACACAAGAAAATATTTTACTTTTATTTTGGCAACTCTGGGTTTACTTTTTGAATTCACCCGCGATGCAAATTTACATTGTTTGATCTAATTTTCACATTTAATTTTTTTACGAGCTTTGGGAATATTTAGAGATGTATCAGCAGGGGGTCCACCGAAACCATTAAATTTATGAAGGGGGTATACGAGAAAAAAAGTTTGGGAACCTCTGCTCTAAATGGAGATGCATATGATTTTGCTAGCACTGCTCGTCTTGTAAGCCATTCGAGAGAGTCCTCAAGCAGCTGATTTTTTTTTAAATAATATTTTTTGCTTTTTTTATTTCAGTTTTTTTTTTAAATTTGTAGATCTTATGGTTTTATAAAGAAGAAATGTATAATTTTTTTTTAAATTTATTACATTTTTAGAACCTTATTTTATGTATTTTTTCTCAATACAATATATATATATATATTTTTTAATTTTAAGTTTTTATTGTTTTAAAAAGAAAATTATGTATCTATAGGGGATTCAAAAGATGTTAAGAGTCGTAATGTGGAGAAACAACTACAGTTTTTAAATGGTAAAAGTTATAGCTACAATTTTGGAGATCACCACATCTCCTCACCAGACTTCTTCAATAAAAAGCTCAATAAAATTGTTGAATATGATTTGTTACAAGGCCAGTAAAGAGCAAAAAAATACATATTTTCTATAAGTTTGAAAACATTTTGGTCTAGTTGAAAATTTCCTAAAACCTGTTTAACCGTTATTTTGCATAGAAATAAAAAAATTGTAAGACCAAGATATTGCGTGTAACACGTCTTGTGAGTTATTTAATTTTTAGAAATTTATTTTTTTAAACACAAGTTTTTTATTATTTACTTTGCTGTTAATGTTTATTTTTTATTTTTAAAGAAGAAAAATATATTTCTTTATTTAAATTAATATTTTTATTTTGTTTACCTTTTCTTTTTTCTTAATAATTTTTTTTTTTTTTGTATTTAGCTTCCGCGTTTTGTGGCGTGAGCCTTGACTTTCGGCTAGAGCTTTCAATTAGTATTTTGAAAAACAGAAAAGAGCTTCCACGATACACTGAGAAAAGAGTCAGCTAAATATATTTCTCTCAACACAAGATTTGGTAACTATAATCCAATTATGTAACTATTATCAAATCATGTGTTAAGAGAGACATAACTAAACTCTTTTCTCAGTGTAGTTGTCAAAATTGACAACGAAAATGCTGTGGTGAGTTGAAAGACTGTAGTGAGTTGAAAGAAAATTGCCAGAATACTAGGTGCAATCGCGTATTAATCGAACTAAAACTAGTAAAACTGTCCAAAAATGAAAATTCGCTCAGAGCGAGAGAGCAACATTAAAAAGTACGGGATCGCTTTCTAGTAATAAATGGTAACTTCTATCAACTTCAACATAACCTCCAAATTTTGGTTGTATATTTTTGCTTATTTTATACGTAAACGCACTCAGGTCACACATATAAATAACCAATATTTTGAAATTGATTAGAATCGACTTAAACAAGTAATAAAATACTTTTCAACATGCATTAGCAGAGTACACTTTTCTTTTGTTTACAATTTGGTTGCCAAACACACTACAGCTGCTCGTTTGACACATTTACCAGAGCTTGCCAGCAAAAAATCTTCGGACTAAAACTGGTAATTTCTGACAGAGAGAGGACCATTTTTACTCTCTTTTTTGTCCTCTCAATAGTCAGAGAACCGAGTACGGGATCGATTTCTAGGAAAATGTGACCGATTTTGACTAGTCCGGACTCGTACGGGATCGCAACTATTAACAGTCATTAACATTAAAAGTACCAGTAGCAGTTTCTTCAGTTTATCTCTAAAAAACCAACCGCATAGCCATAGCGAAATCACTAATTCCTCTTACCTTTTATTACATCCTCCAGACATTGTGGACACATGCGCGCCGTCACACTGGTCGTTGCACCCAAATCGGGGCTTGAATTGATCTCGATCAACCACGGATAGAAATCCTCGCATATCATAAAATCTGCACCGAATAATTCGAATGTATTTGGACGACGATCCATATTTTCTTGCGATGCCAACATTGTGCCCACGATAGCCTTCTTCATACCCGGATAGATGCGCTCCTGCCACATATCATATTTGCCGATTTGACGCAAATACGCTTGAAATGAATAACAATCCCACATATTCTCTATGGGTAGGCGTTTATCCCGTTTACCATTATTGTACTTCTTTTGAATGGCATGATTAGTCAAATGTACCGATTCGTGATGATTACTCAGGCTATACTCCTGTGAGCTGAAACGCAAATAACTCTCTTTGTACATCCAAACGACAAGTGGTTGCACGTTGGTAATGAGAAACCACTGACGAATATCGAACTTGGTATGGTGTATGGTTAGAGGACGTTCTGCAAAGGAGAGCGGTAAGTTTTTTATTTTATTTATTTTTTTTGAGTTAATTAAAATCATATTCATAAAAGTTAACGAATGCAAAATATAAATTTGCATACATACATACATACATAGGCGTATGTAATGAGTGCGAGTGTGTGTATGCCTGCCGTTGTGTCTTGTGAATAGGTATTAGTGTTAAGAAAGTGCCAAGGACACTCGTTGGAAGGTTGGTTGTTCCGCTTTCTGCTGTTGAATTGTTGTCATTGTTGTATGCTTCTGCCTGGGCTGATTGTGAGTTGGCATTTGTTGAATGCTCACGCACGCAATTTTATGGTGTCATGGCAGGAAATTAGGCTTATTGCCAACCTGTTGAGGTCGTGCCATTAAAACTGAAAGTTCATTGATTTTGTGCGCCCGCCAACAAACGCTTAAACACTACCCCTAACAAATGTATTTACACACAAATACATGTTAATATGTAGATATGTAAGTGCATAGGTATGCCTGTATATTGTATTGTTTGTATCGTTGTTTGCAGCCGAACACGAATCGTGTTGTGTAGGGTCGGTAGCAATGATGTTAAGGGCTTATTGCGAGTTCTTTGTTAACTATTTTTAAACTTTCGTGCATACTTATATAGTTACATACTAGAGATGGGCACGGGAATAAATACTCAATACCGATCCCGTGCATTCCTAGTTGCAATTTTTAGGTTCCGAACCCGCCAATTCCGATGTTTTTTCAAATTTGTACCGCGAGCCCCGTGGTTCCCGTTATCTATCACCAAATAAAATTTACATGGCTTTCATCTTTATCCTTTGTACTAATATTACACCATGCGACAGCAAATTTTACACATAAAAAACTTTATATATTCGCGAAACCATGGGCTAAATATAGTAAAACTGTGTTTTTAGTTTTTCTCTTAGACATCAGGATTTTTTTTAAAAGAACTTTGAAACTTGCGAAATATGATTATTTCAAAAAATAATTTAAAAAAAAAACTCAGTGTACGGACGAGTAGGTATTGAGAATGTCCTTTTAACCTTTTGTCATTGCATATCCTTGAAACTTAACATCCTCGAATTTCGTCCTTCTAACTTCATTCGCTTAAAAAAAACACTACTAATTAAAAGACATTTTTAATACCTATTCTTACTTGGGAACCAAAATATTATATTTTTTTTTAATTCTACAGAATTTTCTCTTTCATTTGGTACCCATACTGTTTTTCTGCATTGAAATACATTTTTTAAATAATTTGTGAAGTTAATCATATCTTTGAAACTATAAAGTCCTTGAAATTATGACTTAATAGGAAAAATAGCATATTAAACAATATGGGTATCAAACGAAAGGGGCTCTTAAGCGATTAGTTTCGAAATAATTTGGAAAAGGGCTGCCATCAGTTCAAAAAGTTAAAATCAATTTAGTTAACAAAATAAATGAAATATTTGTATATGGTTATTAAACAAGAGATTTTCAAGAAATTTTTTCCTCTAAAATGATTTTAAAGAGGGTTGCCACCTGTATAGGAGTTCAAAGCCAACTGTCTCCAACTGTTTTAGAAACTCAAAATCAGTTAAATTATTCCGTTTAATAAAATATTTTAATATGTGTATCAAACGATAGAGGTATAAAAAAGTTCGATTTCGTAGATTGTTTTTAGAAGTGTTGCCACTTGTTTATAAAGTCAAAATCAATCTAATATTCAAGCTAAATTGAATATTTTGCATGGGTATCAAAATAGAGACATTTAAGATAACTCTGTTTCGAAAATATTTTTGCCGAAGATTGCCACCTGGATAGAAATTCGAAACAAATTTAACTAACAAGTTAATTGAAATAGTTCAATATGGCTGTCAAAAGAGAGAGGTGCAGGTGTTTTAACGTATTATTTTCGTTGTTATTTAATTTTGGTTATTTTTTTTATAAAAATATAGTTCATTCTTAAAAAAAAACCGCTTGAATTCAAGTTTCCAAATTTATGCAATATTAAAAAAAAAATTCAACAAACTTTCGTACAAATTTCGATCTTTTTCAAAAATTCTAAAAAATAAATCGTAGTTTTTAGCCATTTGAAACTGGTACTTTATTCTATTTACTAGAAATCAATGGGCTACAAAACTGCATATTCAGAATCTAATTAAAAAACTCGAAGTTTTTACGAGAATTTGTTGAATTATTTTTTTGCATGCAATTAGCATTTTTAAGGCAAAGGCACTCAATTGGTCCATTTGTACAGATTGGTATATTTTTATATACGGCTATTGGTACAAAACAAAAAAAGGACATTTTTCATTTTGTAGTCAAAAAAGTTTCTTAAAGGATTTTTCGGAAAAAATATTTCTGATGACAGAACAGTTTAAGCTTAAAAAATCTACACTGCCGGAACAAAGTATTGGCACAGCAAATTTTTCACAATATATGCAACAAATTTTTATTCTAATATTTTTCCGCCAATTTTGTATAAAAATATGGTCCATTCTACAACAAAAAACATAAAAATATAATTCCTAAATTTTGTGCAAAACTCGCGAAAATTCAGTGAATTTTCATGAAAATTTACAACTTTTTAATCAGATTTTTTAGAATTTTTTTGAGTATGCAGATTTGTCCCAGAGCCCAATCAATTTTGTTATAATAATGTGCAAGTTTTAAGTAGCTCGGAATTACCGTTGATTTTTGGTAATTTTTTTTTACGTAGTCTCTTCCATACAAAAATTTTTTTTCAAAAATACTTTATATGGAAAAAAATGCAAAACACCTTCAACAAAAAAAAATCCTCAAAAATCAACGTGATTTTTGACTAACTCCCAATTTGCATTTTTTTTTGCTAGAATTTAATGGGCTGCAAAACTGCATACTCATCTGATTAAAAAGTTGAAAATTTTTATGAAAATTTGCTGAATTTTCGCGAGTTTTGCACAAAGTTTAGGAATTATATTTTTATGTTTTTTGTTGTTGAATGAACCATATTTTTATACAAAATTGGCGGGAAAATATTAGAATAAAAATTGTTGCATATATTGCGACAAAAATTGCTGTGCCAATACTTTGTTCCGGCAGTGTACATAAAACTATAAAAAAATTGTATCAACGGAATCATAATAATGAGATTTTTGATGCTGTTTTTTTAACTTTTTTCAAAGATTTATTTAAGAAAAACTTGAAAACCTGCTCCAAAACATTACCGATATAGACTTATAAGCTATCACAGATATAATTTTCTCACCCTTTTTGTTTCTTTGCAAAAAAAAAAAAACTCAATCACGTCCCAATTTTTTTTTTATTCAATACCAACACATCTTAATTCAACATGGAATGACACTCGTTTATCTTACCTCCCTTTTTCATATTTTGAGTGAGTTTATTCGCAAAGAAATTAAAAGGGTGAGAAAATGATACCCCATAAGTCTAAATGGTAAGGTTTTGGCTGAGTTATTAAAGTTTTTCTTAAACCAGTCTTTGAAAAAAGTGCAAAAAACAGCATCAAAAATCTCATTATTATGATTCCGTAGAATTTTTTTTTATATTTTTATGAACACTTTTTAAGTTTAAAGTACTCAGTCATCTGAGGTAATTTTTTCAAAAAATATTAAAAAAAAAAAACTGTTTATTTGGTAGAAGTCTTAAAATATAATACATACATAGATTTTATAATTCCAGTGGAAAAACAGTACCGCTGTTTATATGGGCAGTGAATGCTGTCTACTGTACATAAGTTGGCTATGATTACTCGGCCGTGCTATCATAGTAGCACAATGCCGCTAAGTACATTTTAAAATTTTCAGGCAATAGCCTCATGCGATTATCGATTATATTTTTTGTTGTTTGTGTGAAATATTTTATTTTTAACAGTATTTTTCTTTTAATCAAAATATGTTCAAATAAAAGTGAAAAAAATAGGGCCCCCCCGGCCCTACGGCTAGGGCTACGGCCCTGTTCCTCCACATATCATATGCAAACTATCGCAATTTGTTTCTACTATATATGTACTTTATTTTTTGCATAAACAGTGAAAGTACTTTGCTGTATTGTTTTACCCTCCTTAGCGTCGTGTCTCACCTTCTAAAATTTTTGCATAAGTTGTGGCGCGTGCGTGTATTTTCGCCACAATAACCATATACATACATATTTGCTATTTTTAGTCCGCAATATTTCCATTACATTTGAGCATACCCTGACGCTATAAGTGTGCCCCTATCAAAAATAGCGTGCACTTATGTTGGAATAAAATTAAAGAGATAAATGGGAATTCATTTATGTATTTATTCAAACATTTTGTATGTACATATGTAGGTAGATTTTCAACATACATGTGTGCTCATTTTCTGCCTGTGCCCACGCTTGCCACTTACTTCTTTTTTGTGTATCAAAATGTAAAAAATGTACAAAAAGCTAAAAATTTAATTATTTTTTATAGTGTTTTCTGAACTATTTTATAAAGCTGAAGCAAACCTCCCTTAAGTTAAATTTCCTACAATAGCGACCAAATAGTGTTTTTCTTATTATTATTAAACTGAGTGGTTTTTATCAGGGAACGCAAATAATGAATACTTTTAAATTTCAATCTCATTCGAAGAGAAATGCTGCGTTCATAAGGAGTAAACCAACATAGACTCTTTGTTACTGGATATACCTTCAACGGCATTGCTTTTTGTTATTTTAAGTTTTATTTCAAGAACTATAATTAAATAATTAAATTAAACAATTATTTTTGGAGTTTTATTTCTTGCTTAGAAAATAAAACTTTTTTTGTATATTTCTTTGTCATGCAAATGCTAAAGATAGAGATAAATTTTAAGATACAGTTAAAGACAATGGTAATGGAAATAGCAATGGTAATGGCACTGATAATGTTAATGGTATTGGTAATGATAAAGGTAACTAAATCTGCAGATAACAGTTATTTTTGATCGAGAAAATAATAATCATAAAATAACGATTATTTTTTTATAAATAAAAAATAACCATAATTATTTATCAAAAATTAGAAATTAAAAACAAAAAACGATTCTTTTTTATCGAAAAAATAAAAATCTAAAATTAACGATTACCTTCTATCGAAAAAATAAAAATTTCAAAACGATTATTTTTGATCGAAAAAATAAAAATATTATTATTGATCAAAAAATAAAAATTCAAATAACGATTATTTTTGATCGAAAAAGTAAAAATCTAAAATCAACGATTACCTTCTATCGATAAAATAAAAATTTCAAAACGATTATTTTATATCGAAAAATAAAAATCATAAAATAACGATTATTTTTGATCGACAAAATTACCTTCGATCGAAAAAATAAAACCGATTATTTTTGACCAAAAATATAAGGATTATTTTTTATCGAGAAAATAAAAATTAAAAAGTAACAATACTTTTTGATCGAGAACATAAAAATCATAAACTAACGGTTAAATTTAATCGCATAAACAGGAATCCATTTTTAACGGAAAAACAATGATTTTTATTATAAAGATCGTAACCGCGACTATACCTGGGTGTAAGTGTACCAACCAAAAAAATTTACCAAAAACGGTACATTTCGGGCAAAATGGCAACCACCGCGCCTATGCCTTATTTTGAGCGTTTTATTTTCTGCTCTTCTCACTTTTATTCTGTGGGCTTGGCAAGTGTGTGGTCTACATTTTTTGATTCGTTTACTTAATTTTTCACTTCACTCCAACTAGTCACAAGGGTATATGTGTGCTCGTTTCTAGCTACATAGCAAAAATTAATTTGAAATTAGTTCTTGCACCCAAAAAGTTAATTCAGTTCAGACTTCAAAAGTACGCAGGACACAAGAAAATTCAATGAACGAAATTCATACATATGTAGTATCAAAGGTAACTATTTTACAAGCCCTTGAAGAAGTTCGTATGGTTAGGACGACCTTTGTAGAGCTACATATATACAGTGGTCCACAAAATAATAGGAGTGCGTTATTTTGGTCAGTTTTTGCTATTTGTCTTTTGTTTATTTAATGTTTATTATTTTTATACAAAAGTCAAGCTGGGTATACAACAAACAACGAATAAATTCAGATTTCAACCTTTGTACAAAAATTATTAAAATTCTGTAAATTTTCACCAAAATATCAAACTTTTTAATCAGAATCTTCAGAGAAAATTCTGGTATGCAGTTTTATAGCCCATTCAATTCTAGTCTGAAGAAGTGCAAGTTTCAAGCTGCTAAAAAATTCCGTTGATTTTTGGCAATTTTTTTTGCTGGCACTGTCCCCATATAAAAGAAAATTGTCGAACATACTTTGTATGGAAAAAACGTGAAACACCTTCAACCGAAAAAATTCTCAAAAATCAACGGAATTTTTTAGCAGCTTGAAACTTGCACTTCTTCAGACTAGAATTGAATGGGCTACAAAACTGCATACCAACATATTTTCTAAAGATTCTGGTTAAATAGTTTGAAATTTTGGTGAAAATTTGCAGAATTTTTATAATTTTTGTACAAACTTGAAAATGTAAATTTATATGGTGTTTGTTGTATTACCAGCTAGGCTTTTACAAAAAAATACGAAACATTAAATAAACTAAAGACAAATAGCCAAAACAGGTTAAAATATCCCACTCCTATTATTTTGTGGACAACTGTATATATATTTTTTTTTGAGGTAATATCTATTGTACTTATTTCCCAGCAACTGTTTCGGCACATTATACGAGTATTATTGCAGCCGTCCTGGGTATTCAATGATTGTCTTAATTCAATTAAACGACTATGGTGATGTTTTGTTTTAGGGGAAGAAGTTTCGAAAACCTAACTCGAGATCAGTAAGTGTGGGACTTCTTTATGCCAAAATAAAGCTCCCCGGTACCGTCGTTAATTATATCGTCGGCAGGCGGTTGGAGTAATAAGCTCTGCATTCTTTACTGTTAAATTTATTCCATCCAGTTTGCCCTGATTTGACATGTTATTCAATATACCCACTTGTACCACTAATGGTGATTTCGTCCCTACCAAAAAATGTCGCCTTTTTTCGTGTTCGATTCTAAACTAAGGGCAATGGGTGAAACAATTTTGTGTTCTTTTCTTAAAATGTCACACTCTTGTAAGGCAAAAAAGGCACCTTTTCTGCCCTTTGAAGCTTTGTCAGGGGAGACGGTTGCCCTGAAAAGATGGTTGCTTAAAACGATGATATGATGAAATGCGTGAGCTGGACAAGGACAGGAAGGCAAAAATATGCCTTTTCAAAGGGTTGAGTGTAACATCAAGCACATTTTGCACCGTTCAATGGCAACATTTTTTGGTAGGAACGAAATCACCTTAAGAAGTTCGTTTCAAAAACGAGCACATATCGTAATTTTCTGCCGCTTATACGCCGCCGAGACTATTAGGGCGTTGAACCGGTGACTTGAAAAGAGCTAGTAGTGAATCAATTTGCACGGAGCAATAATAATAGCTTATTTCTCTGTTCAAAACGATGGGGATATGCTTTTAACCTCGCATGTCCGCTAATCTACCTTTCCGTGCTGGCTATTGTCCTATGCGTCCATGTTGTTGGGAAATGGACGCTGCTTCTACATATTGTCTCATCTCGTTTGCCATTGGGGTATGCTGCCTTGCTCGTCTGTGGCAAATTTCAGTACTGTCGTGCTTAGTTTTATAGTTTCCAACATAGCCGGAAGAGCTAGGGGTTCAAGTACATAGTCGATTTGTAAAATAGGAGCCCTTATAATACGAACAGCATCTAAACTGATGCCCCGACCTGCCAATAATTGCCTTCCGTCTGGACAATACCTACATATGCCACTACTGCAGTCTTTTTATGGACATAATTAAGATGGTCGCAGAAGCAGAGGCGATAGTCTACCACTACCCCAAGGTACTATTAAACGAACGGCTTCCGGTTTGTAAGTTGCATGTGTGGGGGGACTTTGCACGTACATAGCTTTTCTTGTGTCACTGTAATAGAAATTTTGCACTATTGCTCCTATTTTGGTTGGTATTTTCCCTTTTGTCCATGATTGAGATGACGTACGTAAAGCCAATGTTATAGTGCTTATATTCCTTTAAAGTAGATACACTCCGTTTCTAATAATATTCCATTTGCTACCATTTTGGCAGCCCTGTCCTGTCGGTCCTTGCTCAGCGGTATATTAAAATAGACAACGAATGCCATAAGGGTTAAAGTCCCAACTCGTTTGAACTGTTAAAAATTATATAATACCTTTAGAAGTATTCCACAAAGGCCACCACCTTACAACTAAACAGAAAAAGTTGGACGTAGACCCTGACTGTAAAGCATTTTTGCAATACAATTTGGAATTTTTTATTTTTTTCGGCCGAATCACTTTTTTTCGGTGACACCCACATTCAGTAATAATTATTTTTTAAATAGTTTTTAAATAGTTCGAAACTGAGATCTCATGAGTAATTACGTTCCGAATTTATTCTTCCAATCGAAATACTTCCTTAGCAAAATTAAATGATTTTTGGCGATCTTTTATTTACTGACATTAAGGTAACATGTAAGGGTGGTAGGATCTGAGATGTGGTGAGAAACTACTAAAACAAAATTGTCTTCTTGAGACAAGAACATCGATATATCGGACGTTAAGATCCGTCTGTCCAACTGTCTAAGATATGATGAAAAATGTATTTTGTTTTTTTTCAAAATTGCCTTGCAAAAATACTTTAGAGTAAGGAACGTATGGCGAACTTTTTTTTTTGGTACGATCTAATGTAAATTCATATGTATATTAGGGTGCATCACAATCCATTCAAGAAAAAAAAAAATCGGTACTGTTTTGTCATGGGAATTATAAAATTTTTATATTTTAAGACTTCCGCCAAAATATTTTGGAAAAATATTAAGATTTACGTAAGCTGGACCCATTTTAAAATACCTAAAAAATCTAGTTTTTGTGAAAAAAATTGCTTTTTAAAAATATTTTTTTTTCTAAAAATCCCTTCAGATGATAGTAAAGTTTAAGATTGAAAGGTCCGCGTAAAATTTTTTTTTAACATTTGATCAAAGGATGTACAATAATTTTTTGAGGTATTTTCAAACCCGTCTAGCTCACGTAAATCCTATTATTTATATGAAATATTTAAAAATTTATAGTTCCGGTCGAAAACCCGCATGTACATATCTCTTTTGAATATGTGACTCACATAGTTATTTTTTTTCATCTAAATGCTGAATATCCCGCTTAACTTACCTATATACTTTTGCACCACATAGCGACTCTTTGAACCGATTGACGGATTTACAAGCACCAATATTTTCTTCAAATTATCCATTAATTGTATGCCACGCCCACGACACTTATTCGCTGGTTTAACAATCCATAAATTCTGGTAGCCATCTAGCGTATACTGCGGCCAATAGCTTTGTAAATTTTCCAAAAGTTGTATACTCGCTTTCATTGTATACTCTGGCGCGCGCGTTGGTTCGGTAAAAATTTTCGCCTCCTCTATAACGACCTGCTGATGCTGATGAAAAAACACATCCCACTCATGTTCCCACACGCGTGACAAATCCTCCAAATCAATATCCTTATGCTGACAACTATCTAAGTAATCACCACAGCGTTTGAGCGCAAAATCAATGCTGTTGTATGGCACCGTGCCCATGGTGGAGAAGATCGCATCGAGTCCCTTTCGGCGGTAACGATCAACTACGATGCGTACGAATGCAATGCAAGCGGTAAGCTTGAAATTATCCATGAATTCGGCCAACTCTTCGAGACTCCAAACGTTGTAACAACGCGGAAAGTATAGCTCAGACATGCCCTCCTCGTAAAACCAATGGAAGTCCTTCAACTGCGCGCATAAACCCTCCTTCGAGGTGAATGGCGCGCGATGGAATTTATTTATAATCATACCGGGATTTTTAGCTTGGTCTATATAATCGCATTTCTCCTTACGATTAGTCCACAAAAAGTCGATGGGCATATGTTCGAGAAAGCGCGACATAATGTTGCGTTCACACTTGCCAATATACTGGCGTCGCGTCTCGCCCGGCTTGCGTTTAGGCAGGCCCTGTGCCAAATCATCGTAAGTCACTTGACAGACGCCTGTTGGAATTTGTTTGCGATGCACATCCAACTTTTCAATCCAACCGCGTGTTACGAGCGCATTGCGTACGGAATGGAATGAGCCGCGTATAGTAAAGGTTTTATTATGTTTGACCGCCTCCTGTGCGCGACGACGTAACTCATTTAGGCGATCGGTTGTGATCCAAGTGCGTCGGTTGCAATAATTGCTTGGCGGTGCGCTTGGTATTATCTCTCTGCCCGTCGCAGTGGTGATTGTGGCAGTTGTAGGTTTCGTAGCCGTTGTAGATGTTGCCGTAATGGTAGTGTGGCTGTTTGCTGGATTTATTTTCGTTGCTGATTCCGTGGCGCTTGTCTGTGCATTCGCCGTAACTCCATTTGTTACGACTTGAATGGCAGATGCAGATTCTGCTTCTTCGTTTGCAAGTGTTGGCCTGGTTGGCGGCAGCTTCGTTGACGCACTTTTCAATTTTCCATCTGTCGGCAATTGCTTGTCACCGCTAGTTCTTGATCTCTTGCGCGTTTCTGTTGCATTTTCTGTGGTATTTTCACATGGTTTCTCATGCATTTCCCAATCACGCCTGCCTATATGTAGTAAGCCAACCAACCAACCATCCAACCAAGACCGCAATGCCGTGAACGCGTTGCGCGCACAATGAAAATCGATGACTGACTACTAAATTACGGGATTTTTATCGGAATGAATTGAACTCGGCGGCGTACGCTGTCAGACTTAACGGACGTGCTCATGGTATGCGCATAATGTACAGCAAGTTGTCTACTTGTTGCCATGGCTTCCGCTACCAATCAGGTGGCTTAAGTTTATTAGAGCAACGATTTAATATAATTTGAAACGGAGTCTACTGTCTGCTGTAGGCGGGCAAAAGTATGCGCAGTAAATCCATAGTTGAGTACGAGCGCGCGGAGTGAAAGAGGAATGCGGCTAGTACGTCAAATTGCGAAAGTCGAGTTGGCAACCTAGTTTTCGAGGTTCGCAAGGATTTACTCACTCAGTGGGTATTGCATAGTTTTGCATAAGTTCAACGTGGTATATATGTATTTGTGTATCTTCTTGATTTTGGTGCTTGATTAAATCAATTTCGTGCCACTGCTGCGTTTGCCGCACAATTTTCAGGTGAAGGTAGCTGGTTGCGTTATAAAATTTATTTTCTTTTTTATTATTTAAAAAGTTTTTCTTTTGCATAGCTTAAACTAGTTAAAATGATATAATCAAATTAGCAATTATTATTTTATCGTGATATGATCTAGATTTATAGTTGGCAAAAGTTGAAGTTATGGGCCATGCACAAAAATGTGCTAATTGCTTGATTTTAAGTAAGATTTCGTGCGCTGAAATACTTAATAAATGCAGTGAAAAGTTTTTCGAATACCTTAAATTTAGTTCATGTAAAGTTTTTGTATTCATGCATTATTGTACAGGGTGGTCCATATATCAATTTTTCTCGGTATATCATTGGTTTATTCGAAATAGCAAACATTCCCATTATTTATGGAACACGAAGAGATGCCGCAGTTATGCTTGTTAACATAGCCGACGTGCTGCTCGAGTTTGCTTTATTTCCGAACTTTGTTCAAGAGTAAATCGATTTATTTCGTTCCGCGAAGATATCATACTGGCTTTCTGTCAAGATTGCCAGCGGTAAATAGCTGCCAGTGTCAAAATAACATATGATTAAAAAAATACCACTTTATGAACCGCCATTTATACATACTCTTATAATGCGCTGGCAAAGATCTTATTATCTAAGTGATATTTATTAAATTCCATGTAGGTCATAAAACAACCATTGACATCACTATTGAAAATCGTATTAGTTCAGGATGGGTTCGTTGGTTTCGGCTCCATTTAATAAGTTTAGGTGTGGTTAGAATGGTCAAAGACTATGCTAGATCGTGCGAATAAAATCCTCTGAATGACCTCCTCTCATGTTGCAGCCTGCGCATTGGACCACTGGACCAGACAACTAAGGTCTGGATACTATAGCAGACTGAACTCATACTTATCCAGACTTAACTCCGAACGTACCAAGCACATACACGGCTCGTGAAGGTTCCCCATATGACGCCAAGCACCTCAAACCCACACAGATAACACTCCTCTCCCGTGGTTCTACCCCGTCGAAACAGCACGTTTCTTCGGCCTATCGTTAGTTGAGCTTGACGACAACTATTGATAGACTAGCCGATTTGAGCAGGGCTTAGCAGTGCCGATACAACAACGACAACAACATGTGTGAGCAAATATTTACTACTATGTTAAGAGGTGCGTCGAGGGACAAGAGAGACCTGGATGATACAAGAGACGCTGCCTGCCATACGGAGCTCTTGTGTCGGGGCTAGTAACTGGCGCTCCTTGAACCAGTGTCTCCCCTACACCTGAGGTTGGTGTGATAACATGGCTGAACTTGGATGTGTCTTCGAAATACGTCAGCATTAAGTTTGTATTGTAAATTCGGTTAAGTTTAATTCCAAAGCATGTTCTCATAAGATTCTGCGATAATAGAAGACGACAGTACACTTGAACCAAGATAATGAACTCATGTAAACAAAATGAACAACAAACACAGTAGATAAGCATTAAGCCCCTTTATTGGAAAGGAAAAAAATCTTTCGACAGTTGGGGAAACAGCCCGTAAAAAAACTATCCTTGAGGTGGCGGAAAGCCGGAAAACACGCCATGTCAAAATTATAAGCGCACCATAAATTGACAAGTTTTAACAATTTTTTGTGTATGTAATTTGAATTACTATTTTTTATATAAATATAGTTTATGCTTTAACTAAAATCTTGAAAATCCCAGATGCAAACTTTGTGCAATATTTAGAAAAAAAAAATCGATAAGCTTGGTAAAAATTTCAAGCTTTTCAGCTAGATTCCCTAGGAAGACAGGACTTACCGTTGATTTTTGGCATTTATTTTTTATTTTTTGTTTAGGGTATGATTGCTCATTTTCTTCCATATAAAAAACATACATACAATCTTTGTATGTATGAAAACGCACAACACCGCCAGCAAACAAATGCCAAAAATCAACGATATACTCCCCAGTTACTTAAAATTTACACTCTGTTATAAAAATTTAATGGCCTATTAAACTGCATACTCAAAATCTTTCGAAGATATCGATTTAAAAATATAATTAAAATTAAGTAAAAACATAAATAAATTGTTAAAAGTTGTCAATTTGTGCTGCGCTCATAACTTTGACACGAAGTGTACTAAAGCCTCAAAAGAATGTAGTTTCAATAAACAACTTTTGACGGATAATACAATTTTTTTTTGAAGTTTCATAAATTGTGAGAAAATATTCCTATGAATACTTTGTGATGTGACCATAATGGATTGGGACTTTATATCAAATACTATCGTTTGAGATTGGTTTGGATAACCCCTTAATTCATTAAAAATTTAAGCAAAAATAATTTCTAAGTTTATTTGAAACCCTTCGATGCACTACTTACATTGTGGTTGTTCACGCTTGCCTCGTTATCAGGTTATCTGGTTAAAAATAATTTTTCTGTAGTGCATTTTACTGTTGTACAAATGCATAAAAATTAGGTCATAATTTCAAATTTCAGAAGAGAAAGTTCATTCTGTTCAGATGAAATATTTATTCGATGCGTATTTGTTGTGCAATAAATTATTAAGAATGTGTTACTAAATATTTGATAATTACTTCTCATAAATACAGATGTGTGTGTGTGTATCTAAATTTGTGTATTCACGGCTGTGGTTTACATACATAATTGATACCAACTAACGGAGGGTTAACGAGAAACTAAGTGGACACATAAAAATAGCATCAATAAAATATTTGAACATAATTCTTGGAAACAAATTTTTGAAATTGTGATTTACTCAGGCACATTTTTTCTCCTAAAGTGTTTACATCATTTCCATGCAAACGAACTTAGCAATCAAATGCCTAAATTAAAGATGACATTTAATGTTGTCCAATGTATTGAATAGAAAGTGTTTTAATTTTGTGAGTCTTTCCCCATTCGTGGGACTACTACTGATACTAAACATATTAGAGCGTTAAAATCCAACTAGTGGAATCCCCATGGCATTAAAACACCAAAATTGAATTTAAAATTTTAAAACATTGACAACCCTCTTTAAAAACCTAAAAAAAAAACATAAATGTAACCATATTCGTCTAAGTTCTGTTATAATTCATGATTGAATAGCGCGATAAAATAATAACAGTGCTGCTTGTGTTCTGTGGAAATCTGACACAGGGCAACCCTGATTTTGGTGCGGCAAATGTTAACGTTGTTATACCCGAGCGCACTTGTGCACAAGGGTATATTAATTTTGTTCACATAACGGTTGTTTGTAACAGCCAAAACGAATCGAGATAGATATAGACAAATGTATACATAAATGATCAGGATGCAAAAAGAAATCGAATAAGCCATGTTTGTCTGTCCGTCCGTCTGTCCGTCTGTCCGCCGTCCGTGTACACGATAACTCGAGCAAAAATTGAGATATCTCAGCGAAA
>NW_016157117.1:315164-386250 GCF_001687245.7 Rhagoletis zephyria | reverse complement strand
GTAACCGTTCTACCAATTTGTACCAAACTCGGTATGGTTATTGTACTTGCCACGTGTAAGCAAAACGTTGAAAATTATTGAAATCGGACTAAAATAACGGCCGATTCTCATATAACGGTAAATTTAAGAAATGCTTGAAACTTCAATATTTCGAAATTGAAGGACGCTAATTTACTCAAAATTGATACACCCCAGCTTACCATCTAGCGGAAGGTTTCGGAAAGATGAAAAAACATATATTTAATACTTGCGCCGGGTATTTAATGTTCGGCTCCGCCCGAACTTAGACTTTCTTACTTGTTTTTGATAGACTTTTTGTGCTGAGGTCACTATGTCAAAGAATCGCGTTTTTTGCAACATTTGAGAAGCTCCAGCAAAGAAAGAAAACGTGATAAAACCTTTCAATTAGGCTTCAATTAAAGCTAGAACTCTCGACTGCTGTCTCTGAAAAAAAAATATATATATATATATATATGTATATGTATGTACAACTTTATATGTTCACTAAAGAAGCTTGTGTTCCAAATTTGAAGCATCTAGGTAAATTTTTTACTATATATGGTCAGCTTTTTCGTGATTTCTCCCACTGTGCGACCCTAGTATTTATGCTTACGCATTTTGTAATTCTAGCCTTTCCATGTATTTCCGGTAATTGCCTAGCTAGCATTGAGTTCAAAGTTATGTACGAGTATGTAATTGAAAGTCCTTTACGAACTGTGCAAATATGTGCACGTAAGTATGTATATATGTATGTATGCAAATTCCAATGCTCTTTGTATGCCACTCGAGCTTATCTTTTCTGTCTCTAGCCCTGTGTTAATGTGATTATTACCTATTTACTTAGCACAAAAGGAAATCGGAATTACATATGCTTGGGTATGGTAATTTTGCAGCAGCTCAACTACATATGTAACAATAAGCCCTTGATTCCGCACACATACACACACGCATACACACACACACACACACACACCAGTCATTAATGTTCATCATACGCCCCGTACACCCAAATGGCACTTTGTGTTTGCAACAGTTGCTGTGATGGCTGCTGCCTTCTGACAACTATGCTACATACATATGTTGCAAGCGTAACACAAAAAGCTTTCTTTGGGCTTGTCTGAGCTTTGAATTTGGAGTATTCACTTCCGCGCACACGCTCCGCAACACGCTCACCAACTATCCTTTGCTCTCGTAGTGGTTGTTTCATGCTTTGGAAAATTTCGTACGCTTGCTAGCTGACGCTGATTTTTGGTTTTTCGGCTACTTTGTTTTTCTTTTTCTTTTTGTTGCATTTCCATATCTATTTGTTTTGTGGCGTTGTGTTTTATGCGGCGGGAATGCGCGACGTGCAGCGGGTACCCTTTGTATGTTCTGTTCTCGTTCCGGTGTCGGTATCTCTCGGCTATTCCATCGTGGCTGTTCGCATGCAAGAGGACGCGCAATCTCGGCTCTTTGTTGTTGGTGTTGTTGATTTTGGTGAAACAAATTTCAGCGCGCATATAAAATCAATGTGTTTGGAGGCGACAATATCATAACGTGCGTGTAGCAGCGCCAGCAAGCACCTATTAAATACGAAATTTACGGAATTCTCGCTCCCTACAAAAAAAACAAAAAATAAAAAATATGAGCGCGCACACTAAATACTGCATATAAAAGTATATTATTTTCCCGAAATTTGAACATTTGCCGTTGGAAGATTGTGTTGTTAAGACAGCGATAAGCATTGGTGCCAGATAAAGTGAAAGTGTTTTCGTTTTTTAAAGAGTTTTGGTAAAACGAAAAAGAATATAATTTAACGAAGACTTTTTAAAGAAAACAAATTTTGTGACTTTATGCAATTAAATTCAATTCTTGAAACAAATTGCAAAACAATTTAAATTTTTTGTAAAAGAAAATAATGAAATAAATAAATTTTTAAAAACACTTCAACTACAAAACACGTGTAAGATAACACCGCACAAATTAATTCAAACGAAAAATAAAACGTTTTTTCAACGAAACAATATTTGCAATTCAAAAAAATAAACACTCAATACAAACTGCGCATATAAATGTTTTCGGCAACAACTTTGTGATTTTGGAAAAACAAATTTTGTTTGTGTGAAAATAATATTTTTGTACTTTTGCTATCGAATATATTCGTAATATACATATACCACTGCATACACATACATATATAAACAAAATTGGCGCTTACGTTAAAACCAACTAACTATACACACCCACAACGACTTGTTTATACAAAAAGTGCCAAATTTCCAACGAATAACTAGATATTACAATCGTGCACTGTGCCGCTTTTATGGACTACGTACACTACTTAACACTACATATTTTGAAATATCATAATTGTCAAGTTCATTGCTACTAAAAGCCGCAGCATATTATTGAAAGTGTCAAGTTCGTTGCCAAATTGACTAACGTACAACTGAAATCAACGCAAAAATTGTTTGTGTGGCGATTTCGAAAAACGCCAATCGCCGCCGCTAAGCGTACGAGAGGAGTTTTTCAACAACTGCAATCAAGCACATATTCGCAATACCTGAAGTCATCTTATCGCTTTATAAGTAAACTGGAGCAGTGTGGCGGCTAAAATGGGCACTTTTGGTAAGTGAAGACGAATTTTGTGTTAAAATATTTATTTGAAATTATTTCGTGTAGTATACATATGTATGTATGTATAACTAGTAAAGTGCTTATCAGCACCATATAACACTTACATATTGACAAGTTTTGCCCATTTATTTTATTACTGGTTAAATTTAATTATTTTTGTATAAATATATAGTTTTTTCTTCAACAAAAACCGCATAAGTCCCAGTTTAAATTTTTGTGGAATGTTAAAACAAAAAATTTTGGAAATTTATTTTGTTGACGATGCTAGTAATTTTCTTCTTTACGAAGTGTGTTCGATTATATTTAATCTATGGGGAAAATGAGCAACACTTTCAATAGAAAAAAAATAATTCCCAAAAATCAACAGTAAATCCCAACCTTGCACCTTAGTATGCTAAAATTGAATGGGCTACAAAACTGCGTGCTACAAAATGTAATTAGAAACCAGAAATTTTGATCAAAGTTTGTTGATTTTGATTGAGACATGGATTTATATGGTTTTTGTTAAAGAATAAACTATATTTTAATAAAAATAATTACAATTAAAAAATAATAAAATAAATACTGAGCACCTATCAATATATGAATGTCGTATATGTATTATAAGCACAATATCCCTAAATTCAAAATTTAAAGCATCTCGAATTTTACTTTTTGGAGTTATGACATTATTAAGGTAAATGAGCGATATTTGTTTTCCTATAGTTCGAGCTGGCTAAATGCAATTACATTACAATTACATTTCTCAGTAATTAATAATTAGGAATCAATTTCTTTAGTCTACAGCAAAGGAACTGATTATTTTTTTAATTACTTAGGTTAAGGTCTTCAGCTATCTTAAAGTCCAGTTAGTTATTCTAAATACATAGCTAAAGAAAGCTATTGCGATTCAACAGTCAGCAAAGTATTTAATAAATTTATAACCGACTTCAAAAAAAAAGGAGGCGGTTATAAATTCGTCGGAATATTATTTTTTTTTTTTAATGTGTGTTAACCGACCACGTTAACCGTTTTCTATAATTTTTTTTTTTTAAAGGAGGCGGTCTCATACTAATTTATATTTGAGTTCTATTTTTTCGTTCAAAAGAAATTATTCTTACTGGATTTTTTTTTTTTTTTTAAAAAAAACGATCAGTTTATGATTTATTATTATTTTTTTCTCGAAGATAATAACTACACTGGATCACACATTTTTGTAGTTTTTTATTCACCGTTTGTTTTTTTTTTCTATGGATAAGTTTTCGTATATTTCCAATTTACCGTTATTCTGCTTTAAAAAAGCGGTTCCACTTAATCGCGCATATCTTACGAATATGAGATACGGCAATTGAATGCTAACGAAATTCTCCATAAACCGTATACATATACGTAACTTTTCGATAGGCCAGATAGTTGCCGAAAAATTTATTTATCATCCCATAAAATTCAAATTTTAACAGAGGGAAAATAAAAAAATAACTGTTTTTTATATTGTATGAAAGCCTGCTCCTTTACAAAAAAAAATAATTGAAGCTACCAATGAAGAAAATTGATCCACAAATAAAAACAAGAAAGGAATAAGTGATCAAATGAAAATGCACCAGGATTTTGTTGCATGAAATATGAGCAGAGAAGGGGATTACTGAGGTTTACATGGCGTATTAGTAACATTCTTTACCGCTAACTTTTCATACAAAAAGCGTTTGCGAATTTTCATTTGACCACTCATTCGACTCATCGAGTTTCTTGTTTAAGTAGTAGCTTGATTTTTTTTTGTAACAGAACAGGCGTGAACACAAATGCAAAAAACTTACTTACACAGAATCTGTTATTTTTAAGATTTTTTCTCTGTTCAAGTTTGAATTTTTTAATTTTTTTTTTGTAAGCTGAATAACAATAAGTTGAAATTATCTCAAAAACTTATCCATGGAAAAAAAATAATTAAAATTCTACATAGGAATTGGTTAGTGGGATCCAAAAAATATTTTTGCTGTAGAGAGTGTTATCTTTGCACTTAAGAATAATGATTATTCAAATAACTCAGACTAACTAGGGTAATTTCAGGCTTATTCTCAGAGGTAGCGACTCCATAATAAAAAGAATCAACATGTTTAGGACGAAATTTCGGTCTGTATGGCCTTTTATTTTATAATCATTTATAGTTTATAATTTAATAATAAAAATAAAAAAATTTTATTGAGCTTTAGGTCACTTATAATGCAAAGTTATAAAAATTGTTTAATATGATTTATTTGGCCAAAAAAAAAAAATACTAAAAACAAAATAAAAATAAAAACCATAAAATGATCAGTATTTATGATCGAATGATATTACCTTTGAGCTAAAAGATCAAACTCAATAATAATTAATTTTAACCGAAAAAAATAAAAATCTTAAAATATTGATTAAATGTTGATTTAAATAATAATAATTTTTCTTATGGACCCTGGCTATAACAACATATAAATCATATTAAATATTTTCATATGTTTTGCTCGAACGATGTCAAATTGTGAGCGCAGATAGAAGCGAATTTCTGCTACAAAGCATGCGCTAAGCGAAAAACCGCGTAACAAGTTTTCGCTCATAAATTTATTTATTTTTATTATTTTTTATAATTCTTGCTCTTTTTTTAGTATATAAAATGTAAGAATTGATTGTTACACTAAATAAAAATTCCTGAAATATTTTTATTTTCTATCTGTACAATCAAGCTTTTCCTATGGCATCTTTTAGCATTGGCTACAGCTTCTCTTTACGCCTCTCATCGCTTCCGGAAACCATTCTGCCCTCAATTTAATTTCAATCTTAAAATCTTCGCAGCATCTCATGGTACCTGCGCAGACCAATAGACACTAGTCCTATGCATTTCAAACCCTCGATTCTTATGAACTCATTGAAAGCTTCCTGCCATAGCTGTCGTCGATAAATTTTCTCAAACTTACATAAAGCCCTATAGCGAATACTTTGTTTAGAGTTAAATGTGAAGGGGATTGATGCCGTTAAAATAGCTTTTTTAGCGTACTCTATCCAAAAAATTTAACTGCTCTAAAATACGAATCGATTCAGAAAAATGTCCTGAATAGCATATCCAAAAAGTACTTGTTTTATGCCAAACATATGTACATATATATGCAATATAAGCCGGCATTAACGGGCCTCATGCAAAAAAGGTGAGCTTACGCCCAGACTCAGTGTTTGAACTGCTGATGTGAGGTCAAGAATTTGTACTGAAAATCGAGGCGGAGCTTAAGCTCAGTTTTTATGAATGATGATGGCCAATGTTACTCATACGCCATGTACGCGTTTACGCTAAAGTGATTGGCCGCAGCCTTAGTAATACTTCCCACTGCAGTTATGTAGAGAATTTCATCGACTAAAATCTAACATTTTTTTCTTTTTGATTCATAGAGTTGAATTGATGCAGTCAATGTGCTTGGCGTTGGTCTTGGAAAAGTTATTAGTTTTTATTAGTTTTTTTTTTGTAACAATCCGGTCCCCCTCGACGGTACTTTTTGAATATTTGGAGTATTAATAGTTTTTTTTTCTAGAGCCGTTAGTTTTTTTGAATAGACTTCGAATTAATCTCCTTCCCATTTAATTCAAAGGCTTTACCCAAGTGTCAGAAAAATGTTCGTACATTTTTTTTTCTAGGGCCGTTAATTTTTTTTGGTGCGAAAATGCCAGATTGACTGGGCTATCTCTGATACTATGGTTTTTTTGTTTGAAATATCGATTCCGGCTGCAAGTTTAAAATGTCAAATATAACTTTACCTTTTATAATATGGTCTCTTTCTTTTACCAATTTTAACTTTTTCTTTGCTAAAAATATCGCTCACAGTAAATTAGTAACTTCAGTTAAGCAAGACACGCCATCAACCATATTATTTTACAAATCAACATAAATATTATATTTGTCGGTGCATTAACATACACACATATGCACAAGTATACATATCTACATATATGTATAGCATCGAAATCATTTTGATATACCCTCATTTGTTCTGCAATGACACGAGTCGAGCATAAAAATACCTACAACGTCGTCACTCCAACAGCTTTCTAGGATAATGATGGTAATTGTGAACGATACAGTTGCAGTAGCTGCTGCTGCTGCTGCTGTTGCTGAACCTCGAAATAAATGGACGGCAAAGCAACTACGAAAATAAATGTAATCATTTGTGATTATTTGATGCAGTAGGATTACTAAGAAATGAACAAAAACAAACACAAAGTCTCACACATGGATGGCTGCATATATAGTAGACACATTGCATACATACATAAGCACAATGTGCCTACTTACATATGTACATACACTTGCATATATATTAGGGCGTGTATATATTTTTTGGAGAGGAGGATTCTACGTGTAATTCTAAGCAAATTTTCTAAAAAAACCATGGATCTAAAACCAATTTTGAGTCTGCCAAATTGCGAAAAGAGGATTCTTAGCATTTTGCTAAAGCGTCTGCACTAAACTTTTTCTTCCTCTAGAGGCCGCAACAATGAAAAATTTCAAATTTTCTTCGGAACCCAAGTTTTGCAATTTGACAAACTTCAAATTGATTTTAGACCCATGGCTTCTTCGGCAAATTTGCTTAGAATCACACGTAGAATGGATGGAATGTTAATCCCGGCCTTTTTAAGGCCTCAAAAATCCCGGGATTCACTTAATACAATCAAATATCACAATAATCAAACTATGGGCCAAATATAGTAAAATTGCGTTATTAGTTTTTCACTGTGACGTCAGTAATTCAAAAATGATTTAAAAAATTCCGAGAAATGTGCTGGGCATACAATTAAAGAGAAAATCATGTAGAACTGAAACAGATTCCATTTTTTGGTGAAAAGGGACTGGTAAGTATTGAAAATGTCCTTTTAAAATTGTATCCTTGAAATTTCGCAATATTTGAAAAATTTGTATGTTAAAGACTTATATAAACTCGATAAGATGCTCGAATTTCGTCCTTCTATTTTTATCAGCTTAAAAAATTACCTATTCGTCCTTGTGAATCCAAAAAATTTAATTTTTTTTAAATTCTAAAGAAATTTTCTCTTGCTTTTGGTACCCATATTTATATTCTACATTGCATTGAATTTTTTAAATAATTTTTGGAATTAATGATATCTTTGAAATAACAAAGTCCTTTAAAATAAATCCTGACGTCAGAGAGAAAAAATAAAAACGCCACTTTAAATAAAAAAGTAGGTTTCAAACCCATAGCGCATAGTCAAAAAAATTTACCCGCCCTAATGCACATACTATATATGTACAAGTACATAAAAAACAACGACGAGGTGGCTCTACGGGAGCCGTTGACATTGTCTATATTACCAACAGCGCCCGGGCGACAGGACATTTTCTTGCTTATTTCCTTTCTGAGTTATTTTTAGCGCGCTGCTAAGTCATACACTCATATTGATTGAGAACTAATAAATAAAATAGAAATTCAAATAAAATATATACATGAATAACAGCGTGGCGCGGCTGTAGCGTTGCAGGTGGGGGGTAGTAGGTGTAGCGCTATCTGACGTTTGTTCCTACAAATATTACAAATGTTTAAGTGGATGTATTCAAAGCCACTTACATACATGTGTATGTTAGTACATATTGATATAACTAATATATAATATATTGCGCGTTGTCACTATAGTTAAAATTATGAGTATTTGAAGGTGACAGCTGCAGTTCTTGTCATATTCCATGCTGTGATTTACGTCGCCGCATTTATGTATGCAAATCTACACGTATATACTTACGTATATATGTATGCAAATCCATTGTATGTATATTAAAACATTGCATCATTGTTATATTAGAGAATATCGTTCTGTTTAGGGCTGTGCGATTATTGGATTACTCGAGCAAGTTGGTTAATCAATTATTCGGTTAATCAATTACTCGAGTAATCAAGATTTTGATCACTCAAAACGATGAGTTACTTGAAATATGATAACTCAAAAAAAATAATTTTACTCGTTAAAAGTGTTTGCTTTGGAAAATGCTTATTTTCTTTTTTACATTCTGTATATGAAAAAAAATTTTCGTTTTAATTTTTGAAAACAGAAACGCTGTTTTCAAAGTATCAAGGCACTTTAACTCCTTTATACATATGTAAAGAGTTGAAATGTTGATTACTCATTTTACTCGAAATGTTGATTAATCATAAAGCAAATTACTCAAATATTTTTGTTTTTGGTTAATCAAAAATCTTGATTACTCGAGTAACTGAACTTTTGAGTAATCATAATTTCTAATTAATCGAATAACTGAGTTATTTACTTTATGATTAATTAAAATTTTGAGTAATCAATTAATCGCACAGCCCTAGTTCTGTTATATGAATACTCATAATTGTGTTATATACACATATTTTTTTCTCTGCGACTTAGTGGAATAATCATTGGTTAAGGAACAAATTTCTGAGAGGATGTGTAACAAAATGTCAAGGTTTGATTTTCATAAATGAAAAAAAATCGGCTTCGGAAAGTTAGAAATTGTTGTTGTGGGTCCTCCTAACATTATTAAAATCCTTCAACGACTATGAACTTACAGTATGTACTACGTAAGATAAAAGACACGAGAGGCAATTAGAGAAACGGTTATAGTACCAAATAAGAAGAAGAAAAAGAAGACTCACAGAGCAATTCATACGATCCATGTTCTGCGCGCAAGTGCGTAAACGAATATGAATATGAGTACAAATATGAATATCAATATGAATAGCTTAAAGTTATTTGTGGAAATTTTTATCGATAAATTTATTGATAACTAAAAATGTCTGTATATCGAAATAGGCATACGTATTTCAATGCTCATATCGATAACGGTGTGAATTATCCACGCTCATTCTACGAAAAGGTTTTTTTTCTCTATATAAAAATTATACATGGAAAACTTTGAGCGCTTTGAGCGATCTCTAAATTTTTTTTTGATTTCTGAATAAAAAAAGGGTATTTGTACTTTTTCGATATAGAACAATCCTAGGGGGTGAGAGCAATACAATTCCGACTTTACTGTTTTCGGACCACCCTAATGTACATACATAAAAACTTGAAAAATATCTCTTAGGGCATCGATAAATATATTAAAATCGGTAAACTAACAATGTTGGCACCAATGGTATCGATAAATCTATCGGCAGCTATAAATTTATACAAATCGGTAAATATGTATGCATTTCGATAATTATATCGGTAACGTTATCAATGGATGCCATTCTTGATTATGTTAAAAGCGGTGTCGATAAGTATTTCGAAACTTAACGAATACCAACTTGTATATCGATAAATATATTGAATGCGATAAAGTAAAAATTCCGACATTGACATCGATAAATTTATCGGTAGCTACAAATCGATAACGACATCAATTTTAGTATCAATGAATATATATAAATATATAAAAAGCGGGGTCGATAGAGGAGAGGATGAGGAATGACGAAAAATCAAAAAAACTAACATTTCTCTCAAAGCTCCGAGAAATATTTTTTTTTTTACTCAAATATTAAAGATTTACGTGTTTGGAGACTTCATGATACTTGTTTTATTTTTTCTTGTTTATTTTTTATGAAAGGCAAATTTGCCAAGTCCGAAAGATGCACCGAAAGTTCGATCGATAAGGCCAAAATAATACGAAATATTTTAATAAAGAACGAAACCATTTGATTCGTATGGAGTTTCGCTTTGCTTCAAATACGAAAAATGTTGTATTCAATGTTTTGCGAAATACTTGAAGGAAATGGATATAAGAAGTTTTCTCCGCTCCTGTATAAAGTGTTAAAATGGACTTAGAAACTTTTCACACTAAGCTAGCCATATATGTATGTACTATGTATGCACTATTTATGTGTATGGAAAATTTCAAGCCAAAATATAGTTTAGAAACCAATTTTCGATCGCAGTCATAATGTGGTTTGGTTGACATGGAATTTTCCATATATAATATATGTACATTGATCCAAATATAAATTTTAGCAAGTTTTGGCCATTTTTTTTATTTTGTTTGTTTGATTTTTTTTTTTGTGAAAGTATACCTTATTACTTAACAAAAATCACATATGTATGCACCTTAGACTGCATTACCAAAAAAAGTTGCGGTTTTTCCGCCGGCATTACAAAATTTTTTTATATTTTAAGACGTCCACCAAAATATTTCGGTAAAATATTAAGATTTAAGCGAGCTGGACCGATTTGAAAATACCTCCAAAAATGGAGTTTTTTATGAATAAAAATAGTTTCTTAAAGAACTTTTTGAAAAAATCCACTCATATGACAAAACAGTTTAAGCTTTAAAAATCTACATAAAAATATTCAAACATCTTTTCAACGGAATCATAATAATGGGATTTTTGATGCTTTTTTTTAACTTTTTTTTTAAGGATTTGTTTAAGAAAATTTTGAATAACTGGGCCAAAACTTAACCGACATAGACTTGTGAGGTATCAGTGGAAATGTGTTTTCTCACCATTTTTATTTCTTAAAAAAAAAAATCATTCAAGTCCCAATTTTTTCTTTATCAAATACCAACACGTCCTAATTCAATATGGAATGAGGCTCGTTTTTCTTACCTTTCTCTTTCATCCTTTGAAGGAGCGTATTTGCAAATAAATATAAAGGGTGAGAAAATTCCTTTCCAATGATACCTCATAAGTATTAATCGGTACAGTTTAAGCCGTGTTATTGAAGTTTTCCTTAAGCCAGCCTTTGAAAGAAGTTCAAAAACAGCATCAAAAATCTCATTGTTGTGCTTCCGTTGAATTGTTTTTAAAATATTTTTATGCAAATTTTTTAAGCTTAAACTGTTTTGTTATCTAAGGTGTTTTTTTGCAAAAAAATACTTAAAAACACTTTTTTTCACGAAAAACTCAAATAAAAAAATGTCGGATATAAATATTTGGCAATACTTTCATAAAAAAAAAAATAAGAATAAAAACACCCAAAACTTGCTAATATTTATCCCATTTTATATTTGTGATTTGCGTGAATATAAAAAATGTTTGAGATTCTTGTGGAATATCTTCTAAAGATTATTACGTAATGGAAAATCCTTTAAATTTGAAATTGATTCAAAGCCCACCCACGTGCTTAAGCCAAATCTTGATTGGCATAAGTGGCATTGAATTGAAAACGCATGCGATTATTTTTCTTAGCAACACCATAGGAACACTAAAAAATAAACTGGATATGCTTGCGCCCACGCACGTAACAGATGTTTATGTCAAGCTTCTATTTTAATTTACATAGCTTTCTTTAATTTTTATTATCCTGTAGATCACTTTTTAAAGTAAGTATATACGCTTCGTGTAATGACGCACTAACGTAAAAAATATCCTACCGAAATGACTCCCACATACATACATATGTATGCAGTCACACAATTAGATGTTTATTATACGTGAGCCTTAATATTCACGTTGCCCACATATCTACATATGTATTTACATACATACATATGTATGTACATATATACATATGCGCATTAGCGCACACAAGGGGTGGGTTTTGGGGTTCAAACCCCCCCTAAAGCTAATAACCTCAAATACAAACTGTATCTTAAAGCTAAGAATCCAGCTCTCAAGGAAATTATAAGAAATATTTATTATAATTTCTGTTGCTTGAAAAAGCGCTTTGCTTTTGCTGTCAATTTCATGAGGAAATGAATATACGAGCATTTTTTCTTGAGAGCTGCAAACTGATTTTAGAAATTTTGGTAGAAAATTTCTTTTCCATTTCTCGTCCATCGTTTTATATGAATTTTTCTTGAGAGTTCAGTTAATTTTTTCGGTATTCGAAATATTAAAAAAATTTAGAAATCGTGAAAAATCACCATTTTTATCGAAAGCCAAAAACCAGAAATCGAAAAAAGGAACATAAAAGAGCAAAAATTCATGGAATCAATAAATTTATTTTTACTGAGTCTTTTTTAATATTTTTTATTAGGTACTTTTGAAAGTTGAGCGCATCTTGAGTTTATAGAACTTTTTATTAAAAAAAGTAGTTTTTAAGGAAAGAACACAACCGACTTCAATTCTTATATTCAAATTTAGGGGTACCGTTAATTTCTTCATGATCCAATCATCGGATCTCTAAACCAAATTACGGGCCGAACCTTGAGGTACCATCTTTCTACAAAAAAATTATTATTGAAATCGGTTCACGTGGTCCAAAGTTACGTATTCCGGCGAATTGATAACCTCCCCTTTTTTTAAAGTCGGTTAAAAGTGTTTGAGTTCTGTTAATCTTATGTAAGTAAAGTGCAGTTTAGGAATTTTAAAACGCTTATTTATTTATTACATACTGTACATAAAACTTGCATAAATATATTTTAAAGAGCGTATTATCTGAAGAAAATTTTCAGTATTTTCCGGTGATATATCTTCAGAAATATATAACCCCCCCTAAAATATATTCCTGGGTGCGCCCCTGCATATGCGTAAATATTCTATATTAATAAATGAGCATGTGCACATACATACATATATAAATATTCATATGTAGCTAAATATATGTATGCCCATACCCTAATCAAGCGAGCAGCGTAAAATATTGCCTAAACTAACTAACTGCCACTATAGTAATGATATCCTCTATAGGCTTAAATACGATCGATCTTAGGGCAATATTTTCAGTTCAAAAGCTTCAGGTAGAAAATATGATAACTTTCGTACAAGTGAATTTAGTTACTACTGCACTGTTGTTCGTCTTTGCCCTCAGGCTGCTAAGTAAAAAAAAATGAGATGATTAAGCCTGTGTATCTTGAAAAATTAGTGGCGTTACGTAATATTAGGTTAGAAAGGTGCGTATATTGCTAAGTCTAGGAATTTAGAAGATGGAGGTTTAGACGTGACTCAATGAATAATGGGACATTTCCGAATTGCTTACGACTTTTCCACCCTGGAGTCTAATGTTTTCAATTCCGCCTGACTGTCAACGAATAAAGTGACGTTCTCTGACATACACTTACTAACTCGTATGAGACAAGCCGCCTTCTCTATGGCTAATATCTCCGCCTGAAAAACACTGCAGTTATCAGGGAAGTGGTATGATTGCCTTATTTGGACGTCCTTGGAGTACGTACCCGAGCCGACTCCTTTGTCCAGCTTAGATCCATCGGAAATTTCTATCAGAAGGGGCTGGATGAGGCTCCTATTAGAATCGGAGTTTTCTTATTGCCTGATCTACGAAGTAGTTTATATTGTGGATCGTTCGTCAGTTTAAAATTGGAGCTTTCAACTTTGGTTAAAAAGGTTTTCGTTCAGAACTTGCTAAATTGAACTGAAAGCTACCTCCGCCCGAAAAAAACACTACAGTAATCAGAAAGCCTCCCAATTGGTCATCCAGCCACCTGTATCAAGATAATATGGAGATATGAATGAGGGGAAATGATTCCTCTTTATTGCCTGGGGACTGTGTCATAAGAGAATCCATTACCGTTAAACTAATATTTCCGCGCTGCGATAGTTGAGGCCGTAATATAAACGGTTACGATATTTGGGTCGTTCTTAAAAAACATGACCATTCTGAATTTTGTAATTTTTAAAAATTAAGTTGGCCAAATATGTTTATAATTGGCCTCATGTGGTTACGGATGGTATCAACAATAGGAATCCATAACCAGCAGTATTTTTTTTAATTTTTGGAGTTTTTGGAGTTAATAAGTCACAGAGTGGACCGGTAACAGAGGGGACAAATTAACTCAAAAATACCATATTTTAGCTTTTTATTCGAATTTTGGAGAATTTATTTGTCCACTTAATTAATGTACATAAAATATTTATAAAAAAATTATAAAATAAATAAAAAATCACTTTACTCACCGTTTTTCAACAGTAACAGAGTTGACACTGAATAAGGGTACGTACCCGGCATACAATTGGGTTCCTTACTCAACAACGCACTAAACAAGACTGAACAGTTCAAAACACATTTTGTTGATTTTAGCTAAGTTATGATGGAGAAGCATAAGAGAAATATACGCGTCATAACGTTTAACAAACATTTTTCAATAAAATGAGTGGACGTAACAGAGGGGACCAAAACCTGGGGACACAAATTTTCTTCATAAAAATTATACAAAAAAATTATTTTTCATCATTCCTTTCTATAATGGTATTAATATACACAAACTGAATAACAAAAATTGTAAATATTATTTTTTTTCAATTTTATTTCAACTGAAAATAACTATTAAATTTTTATAAATTGGCTCGGGACACAGGTTTTTGCTAAACCTTTGACATTGAAAATATTTTTTAAGTTATTTTCAGATAATTAATTATTTTTTTTTTTTATAATATAGTTACGTAGAATCGATAATAATTTATAAAAATGCAGATATTTTTATATTTTCTTTTTGAAGAAACAAAATATAAAATAGTAAAGTCTGGGGACACCAATTGGTCATGTTTTTTAAGAACGACCCATTTAGCGTAGATTCAGTTAGACGTACTGTGACATTTTCACCGATTTCCTGCAAAGGCAGCCGTTGGAAAGCGATCTTCAGCGGTTCAGTTACCAATGTTTTCTTAAGTGAATTGTGTGAGCAGAACCCTATTCAAGTAAGATTCTATAAACGGAAGGCCCTACATTTTACCAATAAAGCTATGCCAAGAGTTAGGATAAACATTCCTAACTTATCAACGTCTGTGAAGGTATATAAGCAGAAGATAAAGCCGAGTTTCGTGTTTAAGATCAACTCCAACTACATAATTAGTCTTTCAGACGGATAAGTGAAAAGCGATCGATTGAAAGCTGTTAGCTTTTGGCAGGGGCTAATTGAGTTATCGTTATAGTTAGTCGGTTTAAGAATCATTGGTTTTGATACGGCTGTCTGCGTAGACAATAACCCGACAGTCTTCTCTTTCAAATTCTTTCAGTTTGTCGTGGCCATCGGTGACTGCGAGAAAAGGTGAATGCACACTCCTTGCGGCGTATCCAAGGTCGGCCAGAGGAATATAGTCTGCGACGACAATTATTTCTTAAACCTTGCGGCAAACATCAACACCAATTAGTTCCAGTTCTGTTGTCTCAGGCATGTCCAATTCAGTCAGTTAGTTCGAATGGCTAAAGTCAGTCGTATCAGACAAGGAAAGGGGGCGTGTTCAGATAGTCAGGTACGAATGATTAAAATTATCTTTCAGTTGAGTAAAGGTTTTATGAACTTTGTGAATCTTCAAACAAGTTTTTCATTAAAAATAAATTTGAATTGTGGTTTTGTGGTAGTTAGGTAATAGCGCCCCTCTACCTAATTTGCAGACTCGGGAGTTTTGTAAGTGGGTATTGGGGTCTGGTTTCGACTCGAAGCTACGCTTATTTCTCAACGCCGAAAAATTTCCTACATGGTTCATCACATCAACGGCGTTTTATTGCTCCAACACCTTATAAATACTACAGCATACAAAAATATACCAAAATTTCCATGCTTAACACAACAATGGGGGCAATCAAGAGCCAAGCAAAAAGTAAAGTAAAGCAGCGAGAGTAGTCGGCCTGCGAAAAGGACGTCAATGTGCGCCCATAACAAGCACAGCCTGGCACCAAGCACCTACTACACAAAAGCGCAACACACGTGCACACATTTTGTAGCGACGACGAGGACAACGTATATCGTTGAGGCGCAAAAAGGACAACCGAACATTTTGCTATGAACAACAACAATCAATGCCTTATCTACAACAAATCTCATTTACACACACATACATACACACGCTAATAGGAAAGTGGGTGTGTGCGTGTGTTAAATTGTTTCGTTTGTGTGTGTGTGTGTGTTTTTTTAATGGTTTTGTGTCATCATCACAGTGATGACGTCAATGGAAATTCGTTCGTTTCCAAACGAATGACTGCTCCCGTTTACATACGTATATAGTATTTTCGTCATTCCGCGACATAGGCGCCGATGCCAGCGCTAACGCTGACGTTGACGTTGGCCTCAACAACAACCGCCTGCGCCCGCTTTGGTGTTAGCTGTCAGATTTCATGTGCTGCTTGCTGCTGCTTTGCCTCTATTTTGGATTACCTTTTGTTGTTTGGATTGTTGATTACACTGTGCTATAGTTAAAAGAGCAGGTTTGAAGTAGCCAGGGCCTACCATTGATTTTTGGCATTTGTTTTTTTTTGTTGAAGGTGTTGCTCGTTTTCTTCATTAAAAAAAAATGTCGAACATACTTTGTACATACACTATCGCACAAATAATTCAGCCTTATGAGTTTAATTTTCGCCCGAAATCGTTCACTTTTCGCTTCCGTGTATTCACTACGGGTGGATGAAAAAAAAGTCGAGCGAAAACTTTTTTTGCGGCTGAATCTCACGATAAGGCTGATTATAGAACTCTTGAAGTAGGAATTGCAACTCACATCGAATAACGGAATAAAAAAAGCGATGATAAAAGATTTCCGTTGCTATCGCGATTGTGACCACCATTCATCGATAGTGCTGATAAATTGGAAGTATCGATACCATCGATTGTGCCATCTCTAGGAAGAGCTCTAGAATGTTGGACCACCTGCCGTTTCGTATCTAATCATCAAAATTTTTTTACTTGTCAAATCCGCCATTTTGTGGGGGCGGCCATATTGTTTTTGAATATTTTTCATAGTGTACTTTCATTTGATACCCATATTGAGAGGTTTTTGAAAACATATGTAATCCTTCATTTTGTGGTGGCGGCCATATTGGATATAAATATTTATAGTGCCCTCAGATCTAAAAGTGCGTGAGAAAATTGAAATGCAGGAAGGGGGACAATTACAACTACTACAAGATTTGACTCAAACAAGGGTCAAAACGACCCACACGGGTGAGAAATAGAGGGTTAAAATGTTTCACAAAAATATGCGCCATTAAATTTCACTCACTGTAGACCCGTATTAATGGTAAATGTAGTTTTATACGAGATTTTTCAAATAATTTAGATCAACTTGAGACCGCATTAGGACCAATTCAATGCACTGTAAAAAAAAAAATAATAAAAATTGTGACGTTAAGGGACAAAACGGCAGGTGGTTCAATATTCTCGAGCTCTACCTCTTTCATAATGGCCAAACCGCATTCGTATTCTTTTTTAATGATCTTATTTTGTTGCACAGTGTTATCATTGAGCTGCTGGTGCTGCTGCTGTTGACATTGTAGTAGTTTTCATATCCTGTCGGCGCTACCTTTGTGCTCCTTTACTCTTACTCTTATATTATTTTTTCTTCACACTACCCACTTCACGTGCATATGGCATTCGTATTTATAGCGTATATGGATGTATGTATGTGGGCATGTTTAAACTCTTACGTAGCTACATATATACATATGTAGGTAGGCAATTGTACGTGTATAAATGGATGTATATGTATGTGGCACACTTCCTTGCTATTATATTGGCATTTGCCTACGACACAATCTGCTGATTATCCTCGGCACAGTTCTCATCGAAAGTGCTTGCGTTGCAGTAGTGAGCGCTACGGAGATTTGCTTGCTCGTGTCAATCTCTGATCCTTAACGCTTCTTTTTAGTGCCGTGTAATTCATTTGCAATATTTTTTATTTTTTTTTCTCTAGTTGGTTTGTAATTTTCAAACTTTCCAGTACGTATACAATCAGCAATTTAATTTCATTCAAAGGCAAATGTTGCGTTGCAAATCGCGTGTGGTCTTTATGGTGTGACTCTGTGGTGTGGTGTCACATCACAGCCTCAAGTAGTTGCGTACGTGCGTGGGTGCGTGATTGTTGCTTCGCTGTTCACAGGCGCGTACATGTGACTGACTACTCCTGTTGCACGGCTGGCTGTTGATTGCAACGACTATTTGACCATCACTTTTTCTTGATTTGACAACGGTTGTCTTTGCGCTGTGCTGTGCTGTGCTGTGTTGTTTATTCCTGTTTTCCGCTTACGCACGCACATACAAACCTATACATACACATAAATAACACACGTTTTTCTAACACTTGCAAGTAAATTTATGCATTAGCGAATCTTGTAACGTACCATTTATTAAAAGCGGCATTAAAATTTCCTTTATTAAGCGCATATTTCACGTTGAATCGGCTAATTTTCGTGTGTGTACGTGTGGTTTATTCATTTGACTGGTTTACGGCGTTCGCGGCGTTGTAAATATCCGTGCAGAGACACTTGCGTTGGAGAAATAATATAGTGCGCGCAAATAAAAGTGCTATTAAAAATTTACATCGTTTTTTTTTTTTTTTTTTTTTTTTTTTTTTTTNACGTGTGATTTGGTATCACAAAATAAAGAGCGAAATGCAGTGGATATTAATGAAAAATATTGGAAAGACTTTGGCTTACATGAAGCGGCTGAAAGGTGAGGTGTAACGTATTTACTTATTATTGTGTTAGTTTTATTAGCACTTGTTTGAGGCGTATTTAAAATTTATTTTTATAGAAAATATGTGTGTAGTATATTTCACCATTTTGCTAAAAAGTCGCATGTTTCGGCATAAAAGTAATAATTACTCTCAGGATCTTAATGCAGCTAACAACGAGAACAAAGAATTAAGTAAGCGTTTTTAAATGCTGCCTATTAAATTGGGCTTGGCAATTTGGTTGGGGTAAAAGCCATAGGCCTTCAGCAGCCCAGTATAGGTCATAGGTATGACCAAGTAATTAACGAAAGTGTGTTTTAAAAATTTCCAACAAAATAAAGTACCCCATTCTTTGATTAAAAAATATATTCTAATTACTTCGATATTAAACACTGTCAGGCTTTGTTGTTTTTCATGCACTTTTAAGTTTTAATAAGCTTAATATATGTATATTTTAACTAGCAGACCCGGCGAACTTCGTCCGGCCCAAAATTAATTTTTTTATTGGAACATTTGGTCCAACGTTTTCGCCAGCAATTCACGTTCACGTTTGGTTTTGTGGTCGACAGAAGGCATATCCTCCATTGTCGTCTTAAATAACCTGACGAAAGCGCGTACCGGGAAGAAGTCCTTGCGGCCCGATAGTGAATCGTCCTTGAATCTGTATAGTATAGTTGGTGGCAATTTCTAAACTGGAGAGTATAATAGGTCCACATTTTGGTTAGTCACCGTAAGCAAGGACCGCAATGGTTATGATGGTTGATTTAACGGGAGTAATTTAACTTTGATCCCTGGCGCCTCCGAATCGACTATTTGTAGCAATAACTCCGCTCCAGCGCCACTAAAAATTATAATTAAAATCGTTTCGGTCGTTTAGGAGGAGTTAAGTCACCAGAACAAGTATTTTACATACTGACACTCTTCGGCAATTTTTTCCCATACAAAAAAACTCTCACGCATTAGTTATACGGAGAAAATGCGCAACATCATCAGCGAAAAAAATTCTCAAAAATCAACGGTATCTTATAGCCATTAAAAACTTGCACTTTATGATACTGAAATTGAGTGAACTACAAAACTGCATACTCAAAATTTGGTGCCATTTGATGCAAAATGAACTATATTTCTATAAAAAATTAGCAAAAAAATTTATTATGAAAAAGAAAAAACACTTCTGGGTGGTCTGGGTGTATATATTTACAGATTGGTAAAAGTTTCAATATGTTTGGAAAGCGCCATGTCCGTTTTCCAGTAGCCCAAAAATTTCTATACCAATTTTCAGGGCACTACCACAAATACTTTCAGAGATATACGGTATGAAAAATTCGATATGTATGGGTGATGCCACGCTCCCTTAATATATCGAAAGTCTGCAGTAGGTGTCCAAAATTTCAAAAAATCGGTACAGCTGTTCGCGAGATCACTTCTTATAGAAAGAAGGAACTTCTCTTTATATAATTAGTGTAGGTAACACAGGGCAACACCGATTTTGATGCGTCAAATGTTGAAGCTGGTTTTGATAGGCTTTTTTGTTCTGATTAAGAATACATAAGTATAAAGTTTCCATCAGCTGCAGATTTTGAGAAAAATGTGGTGAGAGTGTCAACAAAATCGCGTTTTTTGCAATATTTGAGAAGCTCTAGCAATGAAACAAATGATGATAGAACCTTCCATTTGGACTTAAAGTAAGGCTTGTACTTCTGACTTTAATCCTTGAAAATACCATTGCTGCTCCTTGACCCCAAGGTTATCTATAGTCATTTATTGAACAGCTAACACTGATTTTTACACCATTTTTGACGATCAAAAGTAAATGAGTATTTTAGTCACCATTAGGTGCAGCAATAGTACTTTCAGGGATGGTAGTCTGTAGTTCTAGCTTTAATTTAAGCCTACGTGGAGGGTTCTATCAAATTTTGCTTAATTGCGGTAGGAATTCAAACTTCCCAAAATCAGTTATTCCTGTTTAACAAATGACTATAAGTGAGCATCAAGCAAAGGTGCGGGAACTTGCAGGGATACTATTCGAGATTTTTAGCTTTAATCAAAGCCTAAGTGAAAGGTTCTACCACCCTTTGTTTCTTTGCTAGAGCTTTTCAAATATTGAAAAAAACGCGATTTTTTTGACACATTGACCTCGTTTTTCTTAAAATCTGGAGCTGATGGAAACCTTATGCTTACGGATTCGTTATCAGCACACAAAAATTCGGCAAAAATAGTATTAACGTTTGCTGCATCAACTTTTACCCTATTTTCTTGGCCTGTGTAATAAGTATTGTTAAATAGCCAATACTCGCATGTTTGCACCGCCTTCAAACACCTTTCGAACTGTAAAACAATGACTCGATTCTATTCTACGCATATCTATAATATGGTTACCGAATTTCAAGCAAATCGGACCATAAATAAGATTTTTTGGAATTGCGGTGTCTTGTCCACCTATCAGAAAAAATATCCTATATATTAACCCGGCCAATAAGTTATCTACGTGCCAAATTTCAAGCAAATCGGACCATAAATAAGACTTTTTCGAATAGATCATTCCCTGGCTCACTTAACGGAAAAATGAATCCTATATGCTAATCTAGGCAAAAGGCTACCAACGAACCAAATGCATATTTTTTTTAGCGTAGCTCGACCCTTGCGCCACCTATCGGACAAACTAAAATTTTGTGCACTCTTTGTTCTAAACACCTTTCCAAAAAAGCAGCACGCATTCGAATCGGTTATGAAACATAGGAGAAATTGTTCCCAATTGATTCAAGCTCCCAATGAATTTCACAATTATCCGAAATTTTCCAAGCTTTCGTCGAAAAAAAATCAAATTTTTCGCGTTCTTCCGGATTTTTCCGAGTTTTCCACTTAGAATTTTCTATTTTTCCATTCGAAAGCCATTCAGAAGGAATTGCACACAAAATTCCATACAAAAAAATAAATTTTAAATTTTTCCAATTTCCCGACTTTCCCGGAGGGTTTTCCCAAAATTTTCCTTCCCCTGGCAATTACGAATAACAAAAAAAAAATTTTGTGCCAAATCGGCCCAACCTTTCTCAATTGATGAATAACTATACATTTTTCACACCATTTTTATATATATAGGTAAGGAACAGCTGTTCGTAAACGGCGGTTTCCGACTGAATTTCAGTATATGTATACATATGTATCTTTTCCTGTCATAAATATATCGATGATCCTCTACAATAACGACACAATTCAAAATTCAAAAAATAAAAACTCGTACTATTGTTAAGTGGCTCATGTCTTTAATCGTTTTCTTATTCATGTATAATCTTTACTACTTACTTTAGTTAGAATCAGACATGGAGCCTCTTAACAGTAATAAGGTATTTGATTTTTTGAATTTTGAGTTGTGTCGTTATTGCAGAGGACCATCGATATGTGATTTCATATATTTCGATAATGAAATAAATTCGAGCACAAAAACGATTTTTAGTAACATATACATATGTAACTCAATTTCAGCGCCACCTGACGGCAAATTTCGAAGTTTTCGAAAGGATTCTTTTTCCTGTTATCAATAAATATTTTGAATATGAGACGAATCGGACCATAAACACGATTTTTAGTAATAACTCGACTCCAACGCCACCTGGCGGCTCTTTTTTTGTAATGGTACTGGTTTTTCTATTGTCAATACATATCTCAAATATGACGCGAATCGGACCATAAATACGGGTTTTACTACTAACTCGACTCCAGCGCCATCTAGCGGTTGTTTTAATAGCTATTCTGCTATTCGGAAGGCAGACAATTTCAAAAAACAAATATCATAAAAATCGGTCCAGCCGTTCTTGAGTTATAAATGGTGTAACTAACACGACTTTGTTTTATATATATAGATGAAGCATATTTGCGCATTTCAAAGAAGCAATTACTTATACAAGGATATTGGATGTTTGTGAATTTTTTCACTTCGACAACATATTCTCTATAGTTTCATTTGAAATATATTTTCTAATTTAGTCATTACTGCTAAATATGTTTTATTTCGGACATAACTAGCAACTATTTATTTATTAAAATAAGCGAAAAATTGTTAAATTATTCCCAATTTGTAATTTTTTTTTTTAATTTATTTGAACGAAAATTATTTTGAATGCATTTTTTAATTTTTATTGAATACTTTTATTTCTTTAAAAATCTTAATTTTTTGTTAATATTTTGATTAAACTTTTTTTTTATTTAAAATTTATTTCTATTTTAAAAATTTAATTTTCAAATTTTTTTATTTTTATTAAATTTTATTTTTTTTTAAATTTACTATACAAGGATATTGAATGTTTGTGAATTTTTTTGTAATTATTATTTTTTTTTTAGATTTATTTACTTCCTCCCGAAAATGATGCTTCTGGAGCCTTTTAACTTAACAATTCTCCCAAGTGCCTACTCACTATTTTTTGATTAAAAAATATGTTTTTATAAATACATACATGCAAACATAACTCCCCTCCCACTGAGTTATTCAGTGGCCTTGCGATTTCAAAAGCTTTTCGTACTAAATTTCAAATTTATATAAAGTACGTAAGCCAGTCTGTGTCTGGCGAGAGCAAAACATTCTCGGAGAATGTGTTCTTCGTCCAGCTAACAAAAGCGAGAAAAGCTCGTTTCTGAAATATTCGTCTTACTGTTGTGATAGCGAAGGAAGCAGTGGCTTATAAAATTCGAAAGTACTCTATCCCTAAATTATGGAGTTTTTTGCAGCCTCTTTAGATGTACATTTAATTCACTCAGCTTGCTTCTGCCTACAACATTAAATCCGCTGTTGAAAAATATCTCTTTGCTTGCGTTTACAAAAAAAAGTAGTTTTTTATGCCACAAACGTTTTTTGTAATTTCAATACCTGATTGAAATTCGACATAGGTTTTAAAAAAGTTGTATAGTATAGTATAGTGCGGTATTTAATAAATGATTCCAAAATCAAATTTTTAATTTAGAAAAATCTCACTAAAATACGTATGTATGTATGTGTGTATTTCATATTGGTATAAGACATTATGCATGCGCATAAACATACTTATGCTGATACGTTCAACATAACCTTCGCTTAATATAATCACAAAGCGGCCAATGACCAAATCTGCAATGTCTACTAATATATCGGCCATAATAATTTTACCCACTTACGCATAATTTTTAATACTTTAATGTCGCGAAAAATACTATGAAATAATTTTTGGGATTTTTGTATTTTATTATTTTTTTTTTCAAGCTGTTGCTCGCACCATTTTGTGTGCGATAAAAATTTGACTTGTAAATTGTAAAAGTGTCAGAAAATTGTCAACAAAATCACCAAAAAAAAAAAAAATAAAAAAATCGGACGCAATGTCTGTAATGCAATGTGATTTTAATGGGCCACTTGTGACGCACATGATAGCCTTTGACAAACAAAAATAAGCATAAAATCAAAACAAAACAAAGCGAGAAAAAAACTTTAAATCAGAACAAAGCAGCGCGTAAAGAAAAAAAAAACGAAAAACACTTGTAAAAAAAGTGAAAAATGTAGCACTAAATAGCCGGCATCGAGTGGCGTGGCGGCCACCACCCGGGCAGCAGAAACAGTGAAGTCGCCAACTCTTTAATTTGTCTGCGGCTGACTGGGGTTTTGTTTTTGGCTTTGCGTCGATGGCTGCTGCTTCATGATGCGTTTAATGGTGACCTTTTGACAGTCACAGTCTGCTTGAATCCTTTCCAAACGCCTTATGCAGATTTATTTTTGATTTTATTTTATTTTGAAATTTCAAATAAATCGCTGCTCTGCGTATATTAAAGTTCAACGCCTAAAAATAATCTGCCTAAATTTATTTTGCATCATTTCACGCACATATGTAACCACAGCCAACACTTGCTTGCCCCTTCGACTCGCAGCATGCTTTCCATCAATTTCTCGTTGCGTATATTTAAAAATATTCATTTGTCTCTGCCAGGGTTGTTGGTCCCTCTGTGCGCCCGTCTGTTCGTCTGTTCGTCCGTCCGTCTGTCCGTTTGCTCTTTGTTCGCCCAATGCGACGTTTAGGTGTGCTATTGGAGGGTTCGTTAAGTCGGTTGTTGGCTCACGGCATGCATTTCGAAAATAAATTACGAAAAAAAAGTGAAAGCGCGAATGCGTGGGTCGATTGTCGCACAATCTAAAAGGCAAAACGACAAGTGAAAATAAAAATTTGATTTAATTTACAAAAAAAAAAAAAATAAAAAAACATGCTAATTCTCGCAGGTTCATAGGGGCGAGTCTTAGAATCGCTTACAACTTGCTTGCTGTAATGTGTGAGATTTTTGTGAAAATTGTTCTTGGGTTGTAGAAAAGATGTAGACGTACACAACAATATTCACATACATAACAATAATAACAATATTATTATAGAGTAATCAAATTAAAAATAAATGTATGCATTAATTAAAAATATTATAAAAATATGTAAATATATATGTACATAAAATTAATACTTAAAACTTAAGCAGCAATAAAAAATATGGAATAAAAAAGCTCCAAAAATTAAAGAGTAAAAATTGAAATTATGTAATTAAAAATAAAAAGTAATAATGAATTGCAAAGTAAAGTAAAATAAATATTGACTTACTGAATAAAACAAAAGTATTTCACAGGACATAGAATAAAAACAAATGCCAGTTAAAAAATATGACGAAATATAAAAAATTTAAATAAAAAAATAAAAGTTAAATAAAGCGAAATATAATTACATACGACAAAATTGAGTGCAATAAACCAAAAATAATAATTAACAAAATAAAAAATTAATAGGAAATCTAATTAGAGAAATTAAAATGAAATTAAAAAATATCTAATACAATATAAAAGCTACAATATAAAAAATAATGACAAAATAAAATAAAAATAAATTTAGAATAACATAAAGAATAAGAAAATTTAATACAAATTATTTAAAAAAAAAAAAATAATATAAACGAAATAAAAAAACGTAAAAAATAAAATAGTAAACAAATGAAGTAATATATAACATTAAAAAAATAATAAAACAAAAAAATTTAATTGAAAAGTCTTAATAAACGCTAATGAGTAAGATAAAAATATGCTATAAATAAATAAAATATAATAAGTAAATAAAATGCAATACACAAATACCTAAATTGTAATAATAAAATTATTAATAAAATATCTAGTACATATAATGAAAAAAAAATTATAAAACAAAAAATTTATAAAATAAAAAATTAAATAAAAATCAATTTAAAGTAGAATAAACAATAAGGAAATTGAGTAAAAATAAATTTTGAATGAAATCAAAATAAGTTTAAATAATAATGAAATAAAATACATAGATAATATAAAAAAAAAATAACAAAAAAGCTATAAACGAATAAAATGTAATAAGTAAATAAAATGTAATAAACAAATAAAATATAATAAGGAAGAAAAGAAAAAAATCCATTATCAAATTAAACGAAAAAAGAATTATAAAATAAGATATAAACAAAAACTAAAAAAATAAATAAAATAAATGAATATGAAGTAAAGTAAAATAAAAAAAAGGAATAAAAAATTTAAAAATAACATAAATAAAATAGTAAGATAAAATATAAATACTATAAAATGATTAAAATACAAAATGAATAAGTACTTAAATTAAAAAAGAATAAGTAATTAAAATAAACAATAATATAACACAGTAATATTATTAATAAAAATAATACAGAGAAAGATAAAATTATATTAATTTTAAACGAAAATTTAAAACAGTAAATGAAATAAAATAATAGAAAGAAATATTTAAAAAGATTCAAAAGAAAAAAATTTATAAACAGATAGTTATACAAAAAACATAAACCGAAAAAATATGAATAAAAGTAATTCTTAAGCAGAAATAAAACCGACTACAAATCTCATATAAAAACTTAGGAGTACCGTTAATCTTTTCATGATCCAATGATCGGATCTAAACCAGAATAGTATGGGACCACCTCTGAGGCACTACCTTTCCGATGCAAAGAACTTTCGAAATCGGTTGACGTGGTCCAAAGTTATGCGGTAACATACATAAAAACAAAAACAAAAATATTCCGACGAATTGATAACCTCCTCCTTTTTTTGAAGTCGGTTAAAAAATACAAAAATAATTGCCAACTTCTAGGTAGTCAATGTTAAAATGATAGTTGACTCGTACTCCAAGGTTCTTTTGCCAGCGCACAAAACCTGCAGTTTGTGCCTTAAGAGAGTATCTCATATTTCCAGGCCCACATTTTCTCAGAACGTCAGCCCTTTCGTTGCCATAAAGCCGCAAGGGGGGCTCGATGCAGTTTTACAATAGTACTCCGAAAATATTCGCAGTCAGAGATTTGAACTGGGCAAGATATCCGCATGGAATATGCTACTTTTTACTGAAATTCATCTCCAAATACGCCTGCCCAAGTATGTGAAACATGGGATTTTCAATGATTTATAGGTTTAATGCTCTACCAGAGCCCTTTCATTGTCTAGTAATAGCAACTTATTGCTAGTCGTGCGAGTTGATTTGATATGAGTTTCCAGTGACAACGCCCGTTTTAAAATTCCGCCAAGAGCATAACATCATTAACAACAGTCATTACTTTTTTCTACTGGGCTATTAAAGTATTATTATTATTATTTTTTAATATGTATACACTTTTTATCTCGAGATAATAAAACTTGAATGGTTACCAGACCGTTTTTATTTCACTTTCACTTCTTTAAATTTTAATCTGTTTCTTTTGTGCAAAAAATAAACCAAGGCCAAAATTTAAGAACTCACAACAAAATAAATTATTATTCAATACATATAAAAAAAAACATAATAATAATAATGCAAAATAAAATTGAAAAACAAATCAGACTACTCTTATATTCGAGTAAATCATTCCTTCTTACTTTACTTTTCTCAATATATTATAAATTTGTACGAAAAAGAAATAATTTCTATTTTCTACGCATCAAGCAGTGGAAGTGGAAAAAATGTTGTCTGTATGCGCATGAGCATACCTACGGCTTTTGGATAGATTGACTGTGCTGAGGGTAGCGAAAAAAGAAAATCACGAGTTTTTGGCTCAGCGCAAAAACAAAAAAAAAAAAAAGCTAAAATTGCCGCGCTCGTAAATTTGCAACGTCAAACGGAATACAGCTAGGAGAAGCCGTGATGCGAATAAGTCCAAAAAAATTTTTTTGACTCTACATTTAGTTGTCAACAGCTAAACTTTGTATAAAAATGTGTGTATACTCTAATCCTTTAAGAAGTGGGCGTGTTCACTGATCTTATAAAATAATATACATATATCTATATACATATAATTAATGCATCAATGTCATATGCATATATGGCTTATATTAAATATTGACAGGCTTTTGCCAATATTTGCTTATTTGCAGCGCTGTTGATTGCTATGATTGGTGGCAGTGACGGCGGCAGCGTTGCCAATTGCATACATTTTTAATTGCTTACATTAAATTGACATATGTTTGTATTTACATATTTATATATCTGGTAATTGAAGTGTAAAAAAAGATTTCAGTGATTTATATCGACGTTGTTGGTGGCCTCAGCTTCGGCAAGCGCGACATTTGCGATTGACGTTTAGTATAAATTTGACAGTGTCTATGTGCATTAAAATAACAACAGTTTTTCGATCATATTTACATAATGGATAATTTATTGTTTTTCGGTCAAAAGTAATCGATATTTTTTTTTTTTGGCACCAGTTTTCGATCGTACATACATATGTATGTATTTGATCTATATAAGCTTTAACTTTTCCATCAAAATTAATCGTTAATGTAAAAAGTTAATTTTTTGTTTTAATAGCATTGGTTCGATAATATTTCATCGATAAGTTATAATTTTTACATTAAATTAACGATAAAAATAATCGAAGTTGTTAAACTTTATCTAAGCGATCATATCCGTATTCAAAAATAAAGTAATTGTTAAATGGATATTTTTTCGAAAAATAAAAAAAAACCGCATTATTTCGATGAAAAATAAGCGTTAATGTTAAAATTTATTTTATGATTTTTATTTTTCGATCATACGTATTTCTTGCTATTCTTAGATTTTTATATTTTGAGTGAAATTTAGTCGCTCTTCTTGGACTTTTCTATCTTTATAAACACAAAGCGATCACACTAAAATTTAATTCCAGTCGCAATGATCGAACTGATCGAACGAACTCAAATCTAAGAGCGCGAAAATTTTCGTTCCAAAAGTACATTTGATAATATATCCATAAAATATTATCGAAATGATAAAATACATACGCACATAGCTGTAATAAAAAATAAAAGTAGTAAAATATTTATTTTCAAATGGTTGAAAGATGAGAAATTTTCAAGTAGCAATAATTTTCTCTTTGGGTTTTTGTTAGTTTTTCAACACTTTTATTTTTCGGCCATAACTGATTGACATTTAATTTTTTTTTGGATTTATTTAGATTTGTTTAAATTTTTGATTCTTTCAGTAATTTTTATGCGAAAAATAAATTTATGTATAAATTTTGACGGAAATTATAAAATACATATGCATAAGAGAGATTAAAAATGAAAAAGTCGTAAAATATTGATTTTCCATTGGTTGAATATGAGAAATTTTCAAGTATAATATTGCTACAAAAAAGCAACTCAAAATAGCGTTTATTTTTCTATTTGAGTTTTTGTTAGGTTTTGAAGACTTTTTTCGTGCACATTTGAATGAAATTAAAATTTTATTTAATTCCGATATATTTTTTATCTTTAATTGTTTTGTTTTATTTTTGATTGTTGATTATTTTCTTTCGTAATTTTTTTTTCATTCTCGATTTTGCGCTTAATCTTAGTTTTTTTTTAATATTTGAATAAAAAAGTGTATGCGTTATTGTTTTTTGGTTTACTTTTTTTGGAGTATTTTGTATGCTTTTTATATTTTAATATTTTTATTTATATTTATTTTCATCTATTTTCTCTATTTATTGTTATTTTATTTATTTTCCAATATTTTTAAATTTCTTCTTATTTTTTTCTTATGTTCTTAAATTTTTTAATTTTGTTTTCTATGTACTACTGCCTATTTATTGATTTTCATTTATATTTTCTTACTACCAAATATCTGTTGGCATACATACATATGCAATCGCTGCTCTTGCATACTTGGCTGTAATCAGACTGTCATTTTTGGCAACTCAAATTGGGTCCAATCAATCAACAACCAACAAAGGAAATGAAAGATGGAAAATGTCGTCAACAGCAGGAGATTGTCGGTCTTCGCTTCCTACTGCAGACCGGTTTTTTTTTTTGTTTTATGCAAATTCTCCTATTTTTCCTTCTTCTTCCTCATTTCATATGCCCATAGCTCCCCTGCTAATATTTAATACACGCATACACGCATACATATGTACATGCCGAATTTTTTCACTCATCGCTAACATGTCATTCCGCGCCCAATCTCTATTCCCACGAATATCAGTGCGTGAAACGTCAAGTCAAAAATCAACGCAAGCTAATGAATATTGAAATTGTTTATTGCAGTATATTTTAAACAGTTTGATTTTTTGTTTGCTCCCTATGGCACATCTATGTACGTACATACATACATATATATGTATGTATGTATGTATGTACATATGTAGTACGCGAGGATCTTTATCATGTAGCGCAAGAAAGTAGCATCCAGCCAGCAAAAAAAGCAACTAATCCAGCACTGTTGCGCTGGTACCCATCGATGTGCCGATGATAATCGATACTATTATTTGTTGAATTTTATGACGTTCTATGTAAGCGCCTAAATACTAAAACATATGTATGTATTTATTTCTCAACTTGTGTGCTTTTCCATTAGTCAACACTGCCGCCCGCTTGTCTAATTTATTTTTGAAACAGTTTATCATGTTAGTATTTACTTCAAATAAATATTTTTTTCCTCCATTTTTTAATGCTTAATAAATATGTATTTGATTAGCTGCCCGTAGAGTTGATGACTAATACCACATGAGCACATTTTTTATTTTCGCAAATTTTTAGCAACGATATTCTTTTACGTAAGCGAATGATTGCTTAAGACGCCAGCGAATTGTGTTTCAAATACATTTTCTAAAAATTCTAAAATTGCTCGCTTTCTGTTAGTTGCGTTTATTTTTTAAGTGATTGCATAACAGCTATTAAATCTATTATAAATAAAGTAAAAATTTGGAAATAAATAATAAAAAATTAAAAGCCGTAGCCGGGTGACCATATCATTTTGTCGCGAGGTGTATATATGTAGAGCATAATTTATTAATTTCAATTAAGTTGTAGTCATAAACAATTTAAAGTGCTCTTATTTTATTTCCAGAGTTTTATTAATATTAAAATTAATTAAAAAAAATTGCAAAGGATTTCGACTTTCGGTTACTTACTAGAAGTAAATCGCCGTGACATTTTTGTCTTTGCCTTTGTTAATCTCAAGAAACATTTTTTCTTTTTCACTCAATTCCTGGGTAATTGAAGAATTTCTGAATGTTTAACGCGGCTTTGCTGTGGCAGAGCGGACTGAGAAGATCTTCCTTTGCCAATCATGCAAATTTAATTTTGTAACTGGTAAGGCAAATATGGCGACTACAATATGCAGAAAGAACACCAAGCAACTGAACCAAAAGAGATCTAACATACAAATTTACCTCCAGCCAGCTGCTTGGGAATTGCATATGAAATGGCAGCCTGTTGATAATAAATGAAGTGCAAACGCTGACTGACTGACACTTAGCAGAGTGCATATAATAGAACGATGTCTAAACCTATCTCTTTGTATATAACATATCGATAACATCGATAAAAATTTCGATAACAAAATCGATAACCAAACCGATAAAAATATCCATTATTATATCGATAAGTCCCGAAAATCTCCAAAATCCCAAAATAGATCGCAGATTGAGTCTCTATGTCTCTATCTATGTGCTTTTCTCTATAATTGCCTTTATTTTAATCTTTCTTCCTCTATTTTCAGCTTTACTTTTATCGGTATCCTCATCCTCATCTTTTTCTTTATATTTATCTTTGTTTTTACTTTTATGTTTATCATTTCATTTTCATCTACATATTCCTCTTCACCTTTGTCCTTATATAAGTAAAATGTTTAAATTTACCTTGGTCTTCATTCCTGCCTTTATCCTTACGCATCTTTGTTTTTGTTGCTATTTTTACCTTTGCATTAATCCTTTTCTTTATCACTAATTTTCCAGCTGGCTCTGCAGCAGGTTACAATAGGAAAAATATGAAGGAAAAGATAATTGCTTTCTATTTTACTCTAAAAAACGCTAAAATTAAGCTAGGAAATATTTGTCTTACAACAATTTCATTAGCAAATAATCCTTATTCAAAATATCAAAAAAATTAAATGAAATAAAAAAAAAAGATTTTTCTTTTTAAAACAATAAAATTTATTAACTAAAAGAAAATTATATAAAAAGAGAAAAAAGCAAATAAAATTAAATAAAAAAAATTAATCAAATAAAAAAATTAAAGTAATAAAAATTAAAAAAAAACACAAAAAAAAATAAATAAAAAAAACTTTAATTTAAAAAAGAAATGAAAAAGAATGAAATTAAAAAGAGAGTAAAATAATAAATTATATAAAAAAATTCCGATTCGAAACTCGCATCTCTCGAATGACGCGCTAGTGCTTTGCTATCAGCTGACTGTCTGTGTTCGTTTTTGCTACATATTTTTGAGTTATTTTTTTTTGTAAATTTCCCAAATCGGCTCAAGCCACACTAATTTATAGCATCAAAGTTACTAGGGACTTGGTATGTGACTGACTTACTGAATGCCAGCTTATATGTATGTCTTTTCCGCTTTTTTACTTTAACATTATTTGCATGCTCCCTAGCAACTACATTTAATTTAAACACTTGCAAATCCCTTATAAATATTTTACAAATAAATAGTTCGCGCCCTTAAATCTAATTAAAAATGTATTAAAAATAAATTCCAAATGTAGCATGCATGAAAGTTTACGTGCTCATTTATAAAAAAAAATGTAGCATTAAACGATAATTAAATAAAAAAAAATTTATCTTGCCTTATACATTTAGGCTTCCACTCAATTCGATGAATTTTTCATGCACATGTGCTATCTACATATAATGGCTCCCGAATAAGTTGAGCGTGATAAAATTATTTTAATGGCATACGATATTTTTTATGGGTTTATTAAACACACATTTTTTTTTTTGAAATGAATCTGTTAGAAAAGATATATACTCCGACATAAAGCACTTTTTTTTTGTGAGAGTGTTTTACGTTTTTCCATAATTTATTTTTTAAACAATGTTTGTGGTACACGTGTGCGAGACATGGCGGCGAAGCAGCTAATTAAATGTTATTTAGTGTGGCTATTAAATGTCATTATGCGGAGAATATGTGAAAGTCCCATGGTTACCCTGCAGGGGAGTTTGCTATAGCCGAACTGGCTGAGCTTAAATGCAGTGAGAGTCGTGGCTAATTTGTATTGCTTTGCTTTGGCTTTTGAAGAAAACTAAAAGCAATTCCAGTGAAATGTTTGACTTATTTACAAACATACAAATTTCCATCATGTGAAGCTAAGAAATTCATGTTTTAAGTGGTTTTGAAGTATCCTCCTTCTTAGCATTCGGTTCAATTTTCCTACTGGGTTTCTGTGCAAAGACATATTTATCGCCATATATTACGTAGACGATTTTTTGTGTCTATAGTCTTGGGCTAAACAACAGCCGGTTGTAGTTAAAAATCTAGACAGCTGGAGGCACGCGCAAATCAATCGGGCAATAAAAACTACACAATATTTTGAAGTTAATGAGAACACAACTTTTTTCAGGGATAATAAAAAATGTGTACGTATTTCAATTTCAGAATTTCTTTATATTAATTTTTAAATTTCTGTCTTACACTCTGGGTTACATATGAACATACATTGCTATTTGTCAATCAATTGCTACTATTTTTACCTGTAAATACTACCTAAATTGGTAAATTATGGCAAACAAATGTCAGCAATTTCGCTTTGAAATGTACATATATGTATGTACATAAATTCGCAAATTCAGTTTGATGTTTCTATTAATACTGAATTTCTATCGTTTTCCTTGTTATTTGCGTCAACTAGTGACGTGCATACTTAATTTAATGTAATGATTGATTCCGTATGGGAATAGGTAGTATACTACCATGTTTACCTATATGGCATAACACTATAAGGCAAAATCAACTTTTTTTCTGGGTATTGGATCTAACCAATTTCTTTTTCAAGAGATTGAGTCATAAGTAAAGAAGTAATTTCCCCGTTTTTCGAAGTTAGCCTCCGAGATTGAGAAATGGGCCTTCGAAGTTTGAAATTGGAACTTTGGTAAAAAAATATTTTTAATTACTGTATGTAAACAAATAAAAAAGTATATCATTTTTTTTTTGTGGAAACTTTTATTACAGATTCCTGATAACACTTAAAAATCAGTTAAAAATTGTTTGAAATATAAGTTTTCTAATTTTTCGAAGATCTGAATTTCGACCCCCTATAGCATCTGTAATATAAGTTTGCACAAAAAGAGTTATATACCGTGTAAATTTTAGCTGTTTACATACAATAGTTGAAAATATTTTTTTACCGGAGCTCCAATTTCCAAAATTCGAAGGCCCATATCTCGATTTCGGACGCCAACTTCGAAAAATGGAGATATTACTTTTTTAATTATAACTCAATCTCTTTAAAAAAAGTTGGTTTGGTCCAATACCCAGCCAAGTGCTGTACAGTGCGCTTTTGAAATCGAAAAGATTTCCATATTAGGAATATAGTCGGAAGTTTACGAAGTTTCTGCTCTTTTGAACATTACTCATTCAAATGCTTCAAAACATATGTACGACTGTTGTAAACTCTTCATCGTAGGTACCTCAGGTCACAATAGAGATGTCAATGTTCAATCAATTAAATCGAAGAACGATTAACAAGACCTATAAAATAAATTTTTTGTTGCGATTCGACTCGTAAATTGAGGATCGCAATTTCTTTATGATCCAATGACGGATTTAAACCAAATTAGTATGTGACCACTTGCGAGGTAACACCTTTAGTTAAAAAAAAAAGATTTATAGAAATCGGGTAAAAAAAAAATTCTACATTTACAAATACATACTCACATTCCAAAGTACGATTTTTTTATTTCTATTTTTATTGCTTGTAGTTATCGATATTGTTATCAATGCCACTATCGAAATTGTTATTGTAATCGAAATTGTGGTTATCTATGCTTGCATTTTCAACATTTCTCTGTTGTATTTATAGTTGCCATCGATAGATTTTTTTAAGCGTTATTCATGTTAACGATATTAAAGATTTTGTTGCTCTGCATATTGCTGCAGTTAAAAATTTTTCACAATTTCTTTAATACGATTAGAAAATGACGCTGATAAAGTTATCAATAACGATAAAGATACCGATTACGATAAAAAAATGCAATACATAGAGTAAAACTAAAACTTCCATTTTTTGTACATAATTTTTAATGATATCAGTTTATATATATTTTTTTATTTATTTACATAAATATTTTTTAATATGAATTTTATCGAGGGATATCGATAACGACAAAAATACCGATATCGGTTAGGAAAACAAATTCGCAAAAGTGATCGATAACACCACCGTTCAAAGTATCTATAATTATGCTTTAAGAACGTCCATGCTTTGGCAAATAGATAGTCCACCAAAATTTCAAATATACATAAGTATGTATTTACACATACACGTCCATCTGTTTACATTTATACTGTACATATTCGTATGTATGTATGTATACTTCTTTGATAATCTGGCAGCCGCTTGTATTACTCAGTAATACCAGTAATTTTTCATACTCTAATCCGAAAAGCTTCAGGTCATTAGGTGATATTTTAAACACAAATACAGCAGATTTGGCAACGGCGCCTGAGCATGGACATATGAAAAAAAAAAAAAAAATTATTTTAATATTCACTTTCAACTAAAAGTATAAGCAAACTCAAATGTGCTTAACCGTGTTAATCCATAGCACTCGCTATATTCATGCACGTTTTGGTGACAAACAATTGGCAATCATAAATTGAAAAGTCCTTGGTTGGTCATAAAACACTTTCACTTAACTCGATGCTAACTAATTACACTTTTAAAATAAATAAAAAAATAAAAATAAAAAAGACCAAAAGAATTACGATATTTTCGAAGATACATACATATTTGCATACATATGCATATATACACAATTGTGATGAGGCATTTACAATCGATAATAAATGGATTTTTTTTCAAATTCAAGGACGCAATAATTTGTGATAATTGTTACAGCTATAATTATCCAGTGCATATGTGCTGACTTATTTATATATAAAAAGTATGCACATTAGGGCGGGTCATTTTTGTTTTTGACTTTGCGCCTATGGCATAGTAGGATTCTACGTGTAATTCTAAGTAAATTTACCGAAGAAACCATGGGTCTAAAATCATTTTGAAGTTTGGCAAATCGCGAAAATAGGTTTCGAAGGAAATTGTGAAAATTTTCACTGTTGCGTCCTCTGCTGGAAATTTTAAGAAAAATATAATTGCAGAAATGGAGTCCCCATGTCGAAAAACCCCTTTTAGCATAACTTTTATACAAAATTTAACCCATTCTTTACGACACTATAAACCTATTTTCTCAATTTGGAAAACTCAAAATTAATTTTAGACCCATGGTTTCGTCGGTAAATTTGCTTAGAATTACACGAATAATCATTCTGTGCTATACGCGTATAGTCGAAAAAATCTCCCATACGAATTGACCCGCCCTAATGCAGGTACATATGTATGTATGTTCATAATGCACATGCATACATATGTGCCTACGTAGATATATACTAGATGTGCCTATAACTCGTTTGTAATTTATTGTCAATCAATTGAAGCCAAATTTTGCTATAAATGTTTACTTTGACTGGTGTGATTTTCGGTTTCGCATTTTTCTTTGCTTTCATGTTTTATTTTTTTTTTCATTTTGTTCATACTTATTGCTGCAGGAAATCGCCGTATTAAAATTAAATTACTTACAATACCGTTGTATAAGTATGTACAATACATATGTATACCACTTACAAATCAAATGCAACGTTCAACGCTGTTGAAAATCGAAAATCAAATTAATTGAAGGCATAAATGTATGGCTTTACAATAATATTTACGTGTGCGATTTTTAATGTTTATTTGTCTAGAACACAACGCACATTGCATTGACTAACCACTCGCCTCCCGCAACCTCCCTAGATTAGCTTATGCAACTATCAACACGCCTACTTACATAATACATATGTATGTACATGGTGTGTGGTATACAAAGTTATATTTATGTATGTACATATGTACATTTGTACGTTTGTTGATAGTTTGGACAACAAACTATTGCTGAACATACGTATGTATCTACATACATATGTACATATTTTGGAAATGCTATATGTTACTTACTGTTGCTTTCTATATATAAAGTTTGTTTGTCTGACACTACATACATATGTACACTGGCGGCAGTAATAATCAAGGAATGAAACCGATTCAAAATAACGTTCCGGTTTGGGTTTCGGTTTTGCCAAGTGTTTCGGTTTCGGTTTTGGTTTCGTTCTTCAAAATTTATTTCGGTTTTGGTTTCGGTTTCGTTCCGGTTTCGGTTTTTCACAGAAATTTTGTTGATATTATTTAAATCACAATGTCTTAAACGTTGAGGATAGAAAATCGAAAATTACAGTTCACTGATAATATCAACACTAGGTTCTTTCCCTAACAATCCGGACCGGATTTGGTAATTAGAGAATAAGAGAAACATTTTCTTTCAAAAATGGAACAAAGTTCAGAAGTACGGAAACGCAAAAACCCACATTTCGTGCCCACAAGTCGAGAAACAGCTGATTCACGTTGTTCTTGTTTTTGTCACTTATACCATGTTCTGACCGACATCGGAAACATGTTTTCGTTGCTAAAACTGGTTTTCGACCTAAAACTTGTGTTTTCGTCCATATAAAATCTGTTAAACGAAAACCAGTTTTCGCTGAAAACTACTTGAAAACTCACTTTCCACTCATTCCAATCGGTGTCTTCACTAGTTTTTTTTCGATTATTTATCGAAGTGGAAGTCATATTTTATCATCTTTAATACGCCATTTCGGATTTATTGTTAATTGCCTGGCCAAAGCAAAATAAGAATGAAAGTTAAAGGTTGTAAATGAAAAGAAAATGAAGGAAAAATGTTTTGGTTGTCGGTCAGAACATGGTATTAAATGCAAACACTTGGAAATTGAATTTTGATTTCACAAATTTGATTTTAAGTACATAGATTGAAAATACATCAACAGGCCATTCACTTTTCCTTAAAAGCACCAAGTAAATGCAGGCATCATGTAAACACAATACAGCTGATATGCACTTTGACACTTTATCCATTTTTACTCGGAGAAAATTTCGGGCTGTTTCGGGCAGGAAGAAGAATACACTTACGATCGAATACGCTCGAATTTTCGCTCTCTATTACCCATTTTGTTGAGTACAGGCATGATTTCTGGGCTATTTTGGGCACACGCGGGATCTCGCATTGCGTACGGGAAAGAAACTACTTAAATATAATTAATCGATTATCGATTCACAACAACAAAGTCATCAGCAGATTTTTGGTACCTTGCCATACTTATTTACTACTTAACAAGAATTTTAGCAAAATGTTGCTGATTTTGGTTAAATAAATCATTTATTTCAAAGAAATTTTTATTTATTATTTTTGTAAATTTCTGGAAAACCGTTTGAAACCTGTGATTGAAATGGTTTCGGTATCGTTCCTTTCCAGGTCAAGATAACGGTTACGGTTTCGGTTTCGGTTTTGAAAAACGAAACGGTTTTAAACGGTTACGGTTTCGGTTTGGGTTTCGGTTTCATTCCTTGGTAATAGACTCGCTTTATTTTGACCAGTTCTGATTATATTTCTTTGGTTTATTTTATTTAAGCTTAATATTTTTTTATAAAATTTTGAAAAAGGGGATTTATATGGTGTTGGTTGTACAACTACCTAGGCTTTTATAAAAAGTATTGAACATCAAATAAACCGAAGAACTATAGCCATAACTGGTCACAATAAGGCGAGTCTATTATTTCTGCAGCCAGTGAATGTATGCAAGTTTTTAGTTGTTGCTCAACGTTAAAATGTTGCATACTCGTGTTGCATGTGCAGCAATTTTGTTTTGCTTGTAGATTTATATAAGCTTTGTTTGTTTATACCTAGATACATATACATATACATATGTATGTACATATGTAAAAACTATATGTATATGCAAACCACACGCGTCGCTTGATTTTACAATTGAAATGTTAAAAATGCTGGCAAAAATGTGGGAAAATTGAAATTGGCGTTCATTCCGATGGTCCACACAAAAAAAAAACAAATATTAAGTACAAAGTAATAATAAAAAAATTTAAGTAGCCAATGATTTGCAAAAATTTTGAGGAACACTAGTAAAGTGCAAAAAAAAACTCGCAAAAAGACATACTCGTCCAAAAAAATAAAAATGAAAATCTTTGATATCAGCTGATTAATACAAATCAATCAGGTGATTATTAGAATAGTTAAAAAAAATTATTCATAATTTTGTTGAAAAAAAGAATTCGATCGAAAATTTTAATATTATTGTAAAGGGGCATGTGTTTGTATTTCAAAAATAAAGTATGCATAAATATAAATACAAACATACATCTTATCTACATGAAAAATTACCGTAACAGATATGTTTGCAGGTTTCTCTATTTTTATTGGACTGAATTATTAAAAAAATTTTCAATATCGTTATCGATATACATATGTATTTATCGATGTTTTATTGATTTTTGCGGCTTTTATAGGATTTTTAACGGACTTTATAGATTTCAATGAATTTTAAAATTGTCAAAAGATTTTTATCGAGTTTTTACAGATTTGTATTAATTTTAAATCGACTTTTGTCGATTTTTACACTAGAAAGACGGATGGGGGCATTTTACCCGTTTTCATATTTTACTGCCCCTAATCTTTTACCAGTTATTTTTTCTAAATTTGTATTTCGTGGCTTTTATTAAAAAATTTAATTGTAAAGCATTCATATTTTTAACCGACTTTAAAAAAAGAGAAGATTATCAATTCTTTGGATTCTTTTTATGTATGTATGTTACCGCATAACTTTGGACCATGTCAACCGATTTCGAAAATTCTTTTTCTATTGGAAAGGCAGATGCGATCATTGGATCATGAAGAAATAACGGTACTCCAAAATTTTTATATGAGAATTGAAGTCGGTCGTTTTTTGCTTAAAAATTAATTGTATTGATGCGTTTCAATCTTAAATAAAAAGTACAACTACTTAAAATGCCGGCCCCTATTACGCGTATGATTTTTTAATTATTAAAATAAGAATGGAAAAATGAAAAATGAAATTTTAAAAAGAATATACAATTTTTAATTTCAAATTATAAGTTTTTTGTTACTAAAATTACTTTTAAAATGGTTGGGTCATATGACCCCTGTCAGTCTTTATAATAAGATTTTCCAGCCTTTTTTTGTTAAATTTTTTTGCCATTTTAAATAGATTTTGCTCGATTTTGATCGATACTTTTGGCTATATATATATAGCGATATGTTGTTTTCGATATCTACTGATTTTCTTAAATTATTCATACTCGTATTTAGTGAGTTAAAAATTTCGGAATTTTTTTGGAGATTTTCGAAAATTATGATAAAATAATAAAAAATGTAAAAAAAAAGTATTTCACACCAAAAAAATATTGAGGTGTAAATTTTATATGGAATGACCCATACGTATGTATGACCTTACACATAAATGTATATAATTATGAACTTTTTTTTATAGTATTTTTCGAAATATTGATGCTTTATTGGTTCGGCGATTTGTGCTGAATTAAAAAAAAAAATTTAAATTATTTCTTTCCAGTCAGTTTCACGAAAGCAATTTAAGTGAGAAATGATTTTTTTTGTATTTGAATTTATTATGAAAATTGGCAAAAGGGAAAAAATCATTATACACTTAAATTGCTGGTGTAATCGGCAGTTAATGTTTTAACTAGCGCCAACGCGAAATCTTGAATGCAGCCAAGTACTTCTTCGCTTAAAATTAGTCCTTCCAATGTAGAGGAGGTCAACGTAGACTAAACGGTCAATAGTTACAAAAATTATAGCAACAAAAGTACAAAAGAAAAAGAAAGAAAATAGATTATAGATAGATTCGGGTTTTAAACCTTTTCAACGAAGACGAACGCGGATAATTTGCCGTATGGCTATGCTTAGTATCTTATTACTACAACTCTTTAAAGTGCTCACTCTGTAAACTGCCTTAATTTCATTCACCCATAATGTATTTGGGAGTTAGTCACCGTGAATTTTGTGTACAAAAAACCCTTAGCTGAATTTAGTAAAACAATTTAGTTGATGAATTTTAGATTATTTAAATCCATTCTGTCTTAAATTGTCAAACATTACTGAAAGTTGCTCATACGCCATGTTGTTTTATACTCGCACAAAGACTTTGCAACAGGGATGAAAAAGTAGGTACAATTGTACCTTTTTCCGACGTTTGCTGACCTAAAGGTACATTAGGTACAATCACTAGATTTTAGGTACAATCATCTTTTGATTAGATGAATTTGTATTCTTATTTTCTTCTTTTTCTTTACTGTGATAATATATTTACTTGTCGGCATGGGAAAAAGTGGGGAAAAGTGGTCAAAAGGAAGAGATTAACAAAATCATATTGTGTATTCTCTTAAATATTTTACATTGGATTTAGAACAGCCACGACGAAAAATGAACCCTTTACTTAGCTATCCTAAAATTCTTAATTCTTGTTGTATTTTTTATATTCGAAATTGGGATTAATTTCTTCCATAAAACGTCATTGCCCGCTAGACCGATGTACTCCCCTCTCCACTGACGGTGTGAAATCTACAAACCTTTGCAATTGTTGGAATGCATTTGTTTATCTATTGAAACCATAAAAGCTAAAGTTCCCCGCATATGATAGCATTTTTAACTTTTCTATTAATTTTATTCGCCCATACAGTCCTGAGTCTAAGATTTATTCAAATTTTCTGTAGTTGAGGGCCACAATTTGAGGCAATAGCCATTTGGCCCATATTCGCTATTTGATTTCTGGAATATATTTAAACTGCTTTCGAATATACTTACGGCAATTCCCATTATTTTCTCTAGATTTGCTGCAGCTATTAAAGGGAATCGGATAAATCAGCAGACTCCTTTCGTTTTGGTTTATAAAAAGCTGGAAAAAAGTTAACTTCGCCAGAGTGTTTTTTTGGTCTATTTCGCCAGAATTTTTCAGTAGTCAAAATTAGGCAAAACCAAAGCTTCTCCGATTCCCATTAGACTATACTCTGGATGTAGATATAAACTCAGTTAAAAAAAAGCTAGTCAAGTTTATTTAAAAACTTCTTATGAATACTGTAACTTTTTTTAGGTACAGTCTATCTCATTTAGGGACATTTATTTTATGATATTAGATACAGTCCCTGCTTTGCAAACCATATCTGCACTGCGGTTTAATCAGCAGTTTAATCACTAATTAAATAATTAATAAGTTTAATTACTAAACAAAAAGTTGCAAATATACAATCCTAAACACTTTTTATTGTTATTTTGATATAGACTTTAATTATATTTGAAACATATTTAATGCTTTTGAAATAAAGCGATGCTTTTGCTTACTTGCCTTGATACGCCAAAACTGTTGGAAGTAACAATTTCTTTAGTCTTTTATTCCAAAATTCAAGATTTTTTCTTTAGCCTAGCATAAAAACACATTTCTTTCGCATGGCTTGGGGTAAAAATTACAGTTTTCTAAAATGACTAGTGAACGAGTTAAGCTTTGGCTATACAGGCGCTCATTTTTGGAAAGGTAAATTTGCGGTTATTGGACACTGCTTAGTACGTATGTAACTTCACTAAGTGCTACTAGTTTTTATTTAAATTGCAGATGGATGGATGGATTGAATATAAGCCCTCGATATGTAGATGTCCAATATTTCATATTTATCGCTTTTCAATCCACTTTACCCATAGCATTTTGATTTTAATTTCCATATTTAAATATAAAATGAGGATGAAAGCTGACTTTGACTATAAAAACGAAAGTCATTACGAATAAGTTCAAAAAACATTGAAATCAAGTAAAATCAATGCTAAGTGAAAATCATTTTCTGCTTATACAAAAAAAAAACCTGCCATTTCTGAAGGCTTGTAATCAATAATTGCCAACATTTCTAAATAAGCTTTGATCTCATTGAATGCTGACACTTTACAAGTGCACTCATACATACATATGTAGACACTTACGAACATTGCTTACAAAAAAAGATTGATTATTTCTGCGATTACTGCTAGCCACCTGCAAATTGCCTTGGGCTTTCTACTAAAGCCTCCTCGTGACACCTACTTCATTCGCTGCAGCACAATTTGCTGACATAGAATTTTTTCTAATGCACCTCGCGCTGCGTACGACCGTGACACATAAAATGCAGCTTATTTGTTGTTGCTTGGACTTTAATTGTATTTTTCGTGCAGCGGTTGCCTATTTTTGGCTAGCTGACATTTTTATAAATAAATCTATTTAATTGAGAAGCGTATTTATATGCATACGAAATTATGATTTTTATAGCTAGCTTGCATGAGTACATATACATACATACATACATACATACATACGTATTTACATATGGGCATACATTTATAAATGTTTTTTTTTTTTTTTTTGTAAAGTACAGATTTTATTTAGTGACAAATATTAAGTAGTGTAGTGCCAAAATGTCGAAGTGATAAAAAAAAAGTTTTAAATAAATATTTCCCTTGCCTACTTATGTGATCAAAAGTAGATGGAAGAAAAGCATGCAGAGAGGAAAGAATATGGATTTCGAGGTAAATGGTTTAAGGAAAATAAAATGGGTGGCGAATTAAAAACTGGCTTTCAAGTGACTGGCTACAATTCTGTGGACTTTTGACAAAACAACCTCTGTGCTTTCTGTAGGTTGGAATTTACTTAGAGTAAATTATAAGGAACTTCCCTTTAAAAATTTTACATTTTTATTTAACTTTCATTAAGATATCATCTCGAACTACTCCTATTAATAACTAAACATAAAAATATCATTCGAGAACTCAATAAATTACTGCTTTGAAGAGAAAATGACCTCACTCGAGAGAAGTTGTTTTGTCAAAAGTCCACAGAATTGTGAGCTGTGATATAAGTTACGTATACGCAGCGGCGCACAGCCCTGCGACACCATAAAAACTGTTGGGGGAAAAATAGTCAACGTGCACCTATGTATTTCGCTAAAACTTGACGCGTGGTCTAATTAGTTGCAATGGTTTAATATCACTTATGCCTGTTAAACCACAGTAACAGGGTTTGCCTAGAAGCCTGATTATAGTTCCACATAGTGCTTGGCAATTATAGAGCAGATACTCCACCTTTTCTTCTGCATCTGTCGAATTATAGCTACGACAAGAGGTGTTGTGTTCCAGTCCTAGTCTTGCGGCATGGATTCCCACTGTCCAGTGACTTATGTAAACGGCAGTTAGTCGAGATAAATCGCTCATCCTGATATAGCTCAGAACCTGCTGCGCCTCTGAGATATCCGAAGCCGATCCGTTCCTGGCTAGCACCCAGATCAGTGCAATGACATGCCTATCAGCTAAAGCCATAACGTTCTCTCTGCACTGTTTTATTATGCTGGATGTGATGCTAATAGACCTAAGTACCTTGATCGCTTTCGACTTGGAGATCAGCTGAAAAAATTTCCGCCCCTAAGCCACAATCCATTTTTGAGTCGTCCGTAAAAATATATACTTACATAGCTGTAAATATTCTCATTTTTGAGATGATTTTCCATTGTTCGTAAAAACTTAGGAAAATCAGTCAGCGCCAGAAATATGAATACCTTGACGTTTTGACGATTTTATTTATTTATATTAGCCGTACCAAACTTTTCTTATTTTTTTATAAAAATATAGTTTCGGTTGAATGAAAAACCAGCAGAATCAATTTTTTAAATTCTAAATAGAACTCGGGAAAATTTAGGAAATACCAAAAAATTGTCATCCTAATTTCTTAGAAAAAGTTATAGTATGCAGTTTTGTTGCCCATTAAATTTTTATTTTTTTTTCAAAAAGGTGCAAGTTTCAAGTCTCTAAAAATTACCGTGGATCGTTTTTGTCAAGGGTATTGCACATTTTCTGCCATATAAAAATAGATTTTATTCAGGCGTTATATCGAAGAAAATGCGCAACACCCTTGACAAAAATAAATCAACGGTAATTTTTACAGACTTGAAACTTGCACCTTATTGTACAAAAAATTTAATGGGCTACAAAACCGCTTACTCAAAATTTTTCTAAAAAATTTGGATGAAGATTTTTTCGTATTTCTTAAATTTTCCGGAGTTCTATTTGAATTTGAAAAAAAATTTATTTTGAAAATGCGCAAAATTTTTCTACGAAATCGAATTGAAAAGTTGAAAATTTTTTGGTATTTCTTAAATTTTCACCAGTTCTATTTGAAATGGAAAAAATTGATTCTGCTGGCTTTTGTTGTTGAATGAACTACATGTATTTGTATAAAAAAAAATAAGAAAAATTTGGTATAGAATATATATGTAAATAAATTAAGTTTTAAAAACGTCAGGGTATTCATATTTTGTACGCTGACTGTTAATTTGCAGAGTCGCGTGAAAAGATCGGATTACACATTCGAAAACTGCATGGAATTTAATTTAAAATTCGAATAAGCGGTACTCACATTTTTTTCTACTAATAATTCAAAGCCTGTAAAGTTCCAACACTAATTTTTGATGCAAAAAAAAAGAAACAAATTATACAAAAAAACAAAAACCAAAAGAAAACATATAAAGTAGTGGAAAGGCGAATATACATAGAATACTTAGAATAAATCAAGAAGCTGCCCCTTTCCTCTATGCCATGTCTATGGTATATCGCTGGTTCAACGCACTGCGCCTTGTCCTGCTTCACTTGAGTTACATTTCAGCTTGGAATTGCAAAAAAAAAATCATAAAAATAAATAAGCAACTCGTTTGACTGTCTACCTGGTCATCTGCATACATATGCATGTATGTATATATGTATATACATATGCATGCGTCTGTATATCTATATGTATGCATCTGTTTATTTATATGTATGCACTCGAACTTCAAGTGTTCGACAGATTTATTTTAAGCCAATAAATCAATCAAGACAATTGTGGTACATAAATCCATTAATCTGTAATAATGAAAATGAAAACAGAGGCAACAACCAACAGCAGCGCGCAAGTGCTGGCACAAACAAAAAAAAAAAAAAAAACAAATAAATGAAAAGAAATAATGCAATTAAATCTGCCGTTAAATGCGCTCAAAATACCGACAATCACATGAGTAAAATCGTGATTACTCAGCAGATATTTGAGCACGCAAAAAAGAAGTAGATATGTATGTATGTGCGTAAGCGCTAGATGAAAGAAGCTACCATACTTACGCACATACTTTTCACATACACATACTTACGTACATAAGTACTTTCGCACATATGGCTCAAATCAAAGAAAAAGGCACAAAAATCAAAAAATCGAAAATACCTAGGCGCCAAATGCCAATTCAATTAGCTTTATGTTGAAAGAAATGTTCAAAGCGATCGGCGCTTCATATTTCGCTCAAGCGATGCGTAAAAACTCGTGTAAAATTTGATTTGTGAAAAAATCTATTTTAGGCATTGCAAAAAATGCCAATAATTAGTTATTAATTATTACGTGGCCACACGCAGCCGCAGTTGAAATAATTATCTTATTATTAGTCTGCTCATAATTTTTAAATTTGTTGGATTTAAAGGCGCGCAAAAATGATTCAGTATGCAATTAGGTATACAAATTTACATACATACGTGCCCCGGCAAGTGGTGGTAGCCAAAAATAATTGTAAGTGTGCACTTAGTAACTGCTTCTGGGTGGCCATATTCACATACATAAATACCTATGAACATACGTACATGCATTGTAAAAATTTACATTTGATTATGATAAACACAGTGGTTTGCCAAAGTTCAACATATGGAAAACTTCAAGTTTCATTTCAAATATATCACTTTTTTTCTTTTGTTATGGCAATAAATTCAACTGTTGTCGGCTGGGCTATTTTTGTGGCTTTGTGTGCTGCATATGGGCTGTTAACTACCTATTTTGGTTTGATTTGCAACTTCCTCAAAGTGAAATATGAAAACCGAAAATTTTTTCTCCTTCAAGTCGTCGCTCAGCAAGCAGCCACCTCGGCTGAATACTCTTCAACTTACGTCACTGCCACGACACTTGCGTGTGTGCTACTGCAATGATCGAGATTTACATATGTATGTACATATTTTTAGCCAAGGACTGTTACCTCAACAGTATTCCCCAAAAATTTTGAACCCTCAATTCCATTGAAAAAAATTGAAAGTTAAATTTATGTATATAAAAGAAAGTGTGGCGAAGTTATTGCCAGCATTGACTCAGAGAGTTAGTCATGAAATAACGAAAATGTTCGAAGTTAAATTGTTTATAAATAAAATTATCGAAAAGTTATCGATGCTTTAATCGATATCGATAATTTAATCGATACGTTATCTAAAAAAGTTATTATGTTTTACGAAATTGAGTGTTTTATAAAAAACTTTTCGAAATTTGCATTATCATCGAAAAATTATAAAGTAACTTTATAGATTTTTTTTGTGTGATCTTATTGATATATCGCATGCATTTACATGTACCATTATCCGCTGTTGGTTCTGCAAATTAGAAGAAAAATTTCTTAGAAAAATTATCGGTTTTTTTTTGTGGTGTTGTTATCGATATATTGCATGTATCTACATCGCTATGTATATATGTAAATATTTTGTAATAACTTTAATAATAATAATAGATTGGCGCTTACACATACTATGTTAGTGTTTGGCCGAGCTTTTCCTCCGACTTGTGGCGTGCGCCTTGATGTTGTCACACAAAGCGGAGGGACCTACAGTTTTACGCCGACTCCGAACGGCGATTGTATTTTTATGAGAAGCTGTTTTCATGGCAGAAATACACTCGGAGGTTTGCCATTGCCTGCTGTTAAGAAAAAAAACTTTTTTCTATATTTTTTGCGATGTTGCTTTGACCAGGGTTTGAACCCGAGTGCTGCAGAGTGGAAGCGCGCACTGCTTACCACTACACCGCAATAACTTTGCCGACATACAATTTATAGCTGCCACTATTACCCATCAAATTTATCGATTTTTTGTGATGTTGTTATCGAAGTATTGCATCTATCTACATCGTTATTTATATATAAGTTCACATGCCTATTTCTCGATAACTTTGTTGAAATATACGCATTAATGCAAAGAAAGAACCATCAAATGTTGATCGACGTATCGATATATTTTTTAATTTTAAAAATGCCTTTTTACATACAACAGCTGGTCATTACCAATGCCACCTCGAATAAATACTTAATTGAAAATCCGTAAAAAGCCAATCACAAGTTATCTACTGAATAAAAATAAGTCTGGTTTTTTGAAATCTACCTTTTCCTAGCAACGATATCGTTCCACCATCACGTCGAGTACTCGAAAGCTCGGTACTCGGATAATCGAGACTCTGCTGTAATCACGGTTGCCACTGTTGGTTGTTTCCAACCAAACTTGGGGTTGTTTTTCTTTTATTTTTTCGAATTTGGTTGTTGGGTAGTTTTTTCTGATTTGTTTTTTTTTAATTAGAAATTAAAAAATTTTTCTTTACAAAAAGTATTATTGCATACTGAATGCCAAAAATTAATAAATGAATTTTTTTTTTCAATTTTGTAATTTTTTTCTATTTGTTTTTTTTCAATTTTGTAGTTTTTTCAATTTGGGTTTTTTTTTAATTCGGTTGTTTTTTAAGGTTTTGATTGGTTACTTTTTTAACAAGTGGCAACCGTTGCTATAATACATGTTAAATTTTATAATATTTATTGATGCCTGGAAATTTTTTTTATATGAGTGCAATCGCTATTGTTACATACTCATTTTACTTGCCACACAAAACCTTCATTCTTATACATTTAAAAGTTATGAAATTTAAGTGCACAACAATTTTTACGAAATCCTTTCAACAACCACTTGTCATGTGCAACATTTTTCAACCTTGAAAGCAAGAAAGCATCTTCAATTAAATAAGGCTGAGACAAGTACTCTTCTGCTTCAGGTAGTTTCGACACACCTATGCACAAACGTACATTGTTAATATGTGCCATGCAGGTAACACGTGGCATAGAAGGATTTGGCTGTATGCTTGCTGAAATTGCTGGAAAATGCTTTTTCGTAATTTTAAGATACCGGCACTGTGAAGGTGGCATTTTCCAGTTCATTTAGCTTGTTTATGCACATATGAACTTATACAGAGATAAATATGTATGTACATAGTTTAAGTTTCATAGGCAGCCCTGCAGGGACTGCTTTCCCTACGTAATGGCGTCAAAGTAGGCATAGTGGGGACAGACTTTCGAATGTTTTTTTTTTGTTAAGTGTTTGATAATCATATACAAAATATATGAGGTTTCTTAAGTTGAGAATTGCTGCTTGAAAGCTCCATTTTTGTTCCGAGCATTAGCATAGCTCATTCGTATTACTTTCCCTAGAGGCTCATACGCGTTTGCATTTTACTTACTGGTAACAGTGTTAATTCATACAATTACTTGCCTAATGTAGCAGCCTCCTTGAGCGTGAGAGGTAATCAGCAAGCGACGACGTCATAGAAGTTCTTGAAAATGTCATGTCACAAGAAATTGTTGTTGATATTTTGACAACAGGTGCCCAATACATCCACTTTGGATTACACATACATGCAAATGCAGGCATGTAGTTATTTGTGCTAGTTTTATAATTTAGTAGCACCTGCTTTTGTGAGCTAGCAGCTAAATAATTAGTAAATACACACAGAATTATGATTACGAATCACCACTTAACCACCACGTTCACTATTTAAAATGATATTTCTGATTTTGAAAAATTTTATAACAGGGTGTTTCCACTATAGCGCAATTCGTAATTCAAATGCAATTCGGTTTGCTTTTTGCATTACACACATACTATGTAATTCACATATCAATATGAAATAGGAAATTATCTCGTTCATGCATAATTCACGCGAAAACAATTCATATTTACTGCGTTAATGCGTTTGTAAGTTCATGAAATCATTTCATGAATTGTAGTGCATGGACTGTTAAACGCATTCAAGTCTCTATTTAAGCAATAGTAGAAGTATATTCGGATGTAGTACTAGTGTGAACAGAGTATAAGTTTCGAATTTTTTTGTCATTAATATTCTAAGAAATTTTTTGGGAAAAAGTACTCTTATACTAAAGTATAAAAGTATAAAAGTATTCTATACTTTCCGAGAACAATAAGTTTAACTACAATTTGTGACCTTTACCTTTTTCATGGATGACAAATTATTATTTGTAGTAAAAATGTTTTCAAGTATATCTTTTTTTCGTATTATTTTTATTTTATATAAATGCTTACATACCCCCAACTAACAATGAGCTAAAAAAAAAATAAAATTTACTTCAAACTTTATTATTTTAGGTATGAAATACCGATAATTTTTTTATTTTTCAACACAATATTGAATTTGCTTGATATCTTTTTGGGCATCAGAATATAAACGGAATTTTTTTCTAATTTTTTTTTAATATATTTCTTGCTTTATTCTTTTTTTAATTTTCTAATATTAATTTTTCATTTTCTTATAATTTTTTTTATTTTTTATTTTATTTTTAATATTTACTTTTTTACTTTTATATTTGCTATTATTTTTTGCCATTTATGAAGCTTTTTTAAGATTTAAATGTACTACAACTGAAAGTTCCAGGGAATTTCCGAAAAGCACCGACAAATTTCGAATAGTTCCGCAAAAATCGGAAAAATTCGAGAAGCAAATCTGAGAGTTCCGGAAAATTCTTAAAAGGTTCTAAAAAATTCTCAAAATTCCGGCGTATATTTGAAAAATGTGAGTTATAGACCTCAAAGATTCTATAAAAATCCTGAAAGACTCTGAAAAACATTCCAAAAGTCCTGCGAAAGAACAAAAAATTCGAGAAACAGAGTTGAAATTTCCAGATAAGTCCGGTAAAGCCACGCGATAATTTCAAAAAGTCCCGCAAGAAACCTAAAAATTCGAGAAATAAATCTTAAAGTTCCAGAACAGTCCCGAAAAAATTCGAAAAGTTCCCCTCAACAGAGAGTTCACGAAGGCCCCGAATAAATTCCAAAAAGCTCCGCAAGAATTCTAAAATGAAATTTTTAGAAAGGCCATTACTCTATACAAACCTCGGGCTTGTGTTGGCGTTAATTTCAGAGATTCTACGAATTGACACTGATTAAATGCCATTAAAGGGTGGAAAGTCGTAAACGAAAATAAGCAAATAAAAAGTTAATTGCAACATTTAAATAAAAAAGTAGCAAACGATTTTCAAACAAACTTCAAACACACAACACGACGCAGCACATTCAGTCAAAATATGTATGTGAAGAAAAGTCGGAAAATAATATGTGATCCAAAAAAAATTGCCAATAATTTATGCGGCAATAAAATCGAAGATAACGGCCACTATGCTTAAGCGCTTTATTTAAATTTGAAGCAACAAAAAAAAAAAAAATAAAAAAAAATAATGCTTTTGGCACGCACAAAGCGTTTTGGTCGTCGCCGAGTTGGTCGCGAGCAGACAGCTCGTCCGCAAACAAACAGCTGCGTACAGCAATAACAAACGCCAACAGAAGCAAGAAAAAGTAATAAAAAAACTACTAAAGTCAAATGAAAAATACAAAGTCGCAAAAAACACAAGCGATTATTTTGATATATGTACACTTACTATATGTATGTTGTTACGAGCTAGCACGGAGCTCGCATGGTGTTTCCCCATGCCAGCAAGCATATTGCTGCGGTTTGCTATAGGCCATGGTGACGGCGGTCGGCATGCGGTTAGCAACTTGGCTGCTGTTGCTGATCCATTGACGTCAGCAATGCCCCCAAAGCGTTGTAAAGTAGTTGTTAGTTCGGGTAGGGTGGCTGCTCGGCCGGTCGGTGGGTCACTCACTGCAGGCAGGCAGGCAGGCAGGCACAAATGTATTTCTGTGCGTATTGATCGGCGCAACGATATGGCCAGCCACCATACGCCTTTTGGCGCGCGGATCAAAACAAAATATCAACAAAAAAAAAAGAAGAAATATGTAAGAATTAAAAAATTGTAAAACATAAAAAAGACAAATATTAAAGCGCACAAATAGAGTAGCCATCTGCAGCATGTGCATCATGCGGGCAAGATTCACTTGGAAATTTTAGTTTAAAATGGATTCAACTTAATTTTACACAAATAGCGACCACACGGCAATGTGTTGTTTATTTTATGTTTTTTTTTTTTAATGTTTTTGCTAAAGGAACAAAGATTATATAGATGTACACTTAAGTGCGTGCTGCACCGCTTGCAAAAGCAACAGACCGAAAGAAATACAAGAAAAATTGGAGTTGAAAAAAAAGAGGCAGCCGCAATTTGTGCGCTGTCTAGTAAACAAAGAGGCAATGGGCCAGCATCAGCAGCAGCAGTCGCGTACAGTCGCGCTAATTGCGCAGCTGGCCATAATGCTAGGCCATAGGAGCGATTGCTTTGGAAAAACGATTGCAATATTTGCGGCGATGGAGCGTAAACAGGTTGCATCAAAAATGAAAAAAACGGAATACAAAAAGCAAGAATAATAAATATGTACTACATTCACAATAGTATTATGGTTGGTGAAAAATCCAATGAGTAAGCTGATGGCTTGCCATTTTCAAGGAGTGCTAGTCATTGGTGCATTGAAAAATAAATATATGCCAGTAACAACGGGTTAAATTTCCAAAAAAAAAAAATCATATTTGTTAAAGAAAATTCAATTTAAATGAAGAAAATAATAGTAAAGCAAGTAATTTTTAGCCAAAAAACACAACCGGTTTCAATGCTCACATACAAATTTAGTAGTAACATTAATTTCTGCATGATGCAATAAACGTAACTACACTAAATTCGCATGGGGCAACCCCTGAGGTATCACCTTCCCAATAGAAAAGAAGAATTATCGAAAACGGTTTAAGAGAGCTAAAATTATCCAGTAACATACATAAACTAAAATATTTTGATGAATTGATAAATAATCAACTGCTTTTTTTTAAGTCGGTTAAACCGTATCGGCCTAAAGATTATTTTGCGAATATGTATACTGATGGAATTTTCACATATAAGGGTAAAACTGAGTAAATAAAGTCGAATTTGTGTTAAAAAACAAAATTTTGCGATTTTTAGTTTTCGATTATTAGGTGTTGGATTAATGGCACTGGGTCTATCCGCAAGTCGAATTTTGGAAAAATAATCTGCAGCGAAAAGACATTAAAGTAGGGAAAGAAGAGGGCTAAGCCGGACTTATCTTATCCACATAGCGTTCCATTGGCCTGAAGATTTGTTGGGTAGGGATCCTTTGATAATTTTGCTTATCCCCTCAAATGTAATCCCCATTTCTATTTTATAATTTTTTATGAGATTGAATTTGTTGTAGTTAACATAGTAGTCCGGTACAACAATTTATCCTCCATTGCTAAATTTATGTATGTAAATAAATACAGTTGTAATCTCGCTCTTATCCTCCCAATGACGAAACAATATTTCTGCTCTCTTATGTGTCGGATGTGCAGAATGTATTGCATTTAAAGGAAAAGCGACCAAATCGCCCAATTTTGTTTTTTTTTTACAAAATTTATGAAATCGACTTAACAAATCTTTTATTTAAAAAATTAATTCTAGATAGTTTTTAAAATCAAAAATGAAGTAATGTACGAACAATTTTCTTTAAAAATACGCATGCTTTAAAAAAAAATTGCAGATTTTACATTAGCACACAAAAAATTGATTTGAAGGGAAAAAATCACCCAAAATTGCCCAAGGTGATTTTTTAAATTTTTACGCGCAAATATCAAAAACAAAAAAAAAACGCTGAGCTAAGGACAATTGGCGGGCCGCTTTACCATAACGACACGATACAAGATGTGGCCAAAAATAAGGAAGATATCTCATGCTACTTGCGTCAGAAAACTAAAAAGTCTAGCAAATTCGATACTAATTCAGTAGGTGCAGATAAATCTTATTCTTTAAAAAAAACACCTATAAGATGCATATAAACAATAAATATTTTAAGTGCAAAATCTATTCTGGCAGAGCCTGATGTATTCCAGTCTAAACTGTATGGAATTCCATTAAAACCGACTCCCAAACCGATTAAATATTTGCTTGCAACATTTTTTTTTGATGCTGCTCTATTGGGACTTGGTAGCATCAGCATTTAAACGCCTTTTCTGTTTGCAGTGCAATTCTTGGTGTAAGACATGGCGTATGAGTGACTGTATGTATTTATGTATGTACGTCATCGCAGCCACTCCACTACATGTTACTACTCTGCTATTTAAGCACTCTGTGTACATAGCCAATGTGGCTAATTTATCAAGTGAATTTCATTAGCAGCGGGCATAAGTTACTTCTGAGAAAACGAAGTGGCATGGCACTTTTTCCTGGTACCCACATTATCCCATAGAGATGAAAAAAAAAAAATTATTTAAAATTTTTTTTTTTTATTCCCAGTTTTTGTGAAATGTGCTGGCAGTACATACATTGAATGTTGTCATATTTTTTTTTTACAACTAGTAATTTTAAATTTTCTATCTGCCAGCAGTATAAATCAAATCCCTAGCTTGTGTTAACTGGAGCATGTTCAGACGCTTGGACGCCCCATTTTTGTAGCACAACATCTTTTTTGCATGCTATTAATAAAATTTTTTACATTTCTCTTTTTTTGTGGCTGAAGATTTTCAAACGTTTTGTCTGTCACCTCTGGCATTAGCAAACGCATTAAATTTAAATTTGAGTATCGCACATATGGCCAATTTGCGCTTATTGTTAAAAATATTATACAGTAACGTAGCGCGTCTTTCTTTTGGATGCTTTTGGCGTCTATGTATGTAAATACATATGTATGTACGTATGTGTGTTGGCCATTTGAAGATCAAAGTAGCTTGCTGCTATAAATCAAAAATTAAAAATCAACTTCTAGTTCCATGTCGCATTTGGTCGTCCTTTTTTTTATTAGAAATATGATTATATTTTTGGTTTGTGATCCAATCAAAAATTCATGCGAATATTCACGTACCCTTTTTTGTATTTTTTGCCAATTATTATTTTTTTTTCTGAGTTGTTGTCTTTTTTTTTTGTGAGCTATAAATTTTGCTGACGTTTTTCCAAAGAAAAAGCCATAATTTGTTTAAAATAATTGTCAGGTGGATACAAACAGACCACCTACGTGTTTAATGGCACTAATGCGAGCAAACACACATACACACACACACATACACAAGCAGATGTATGAAAATGTATAGTATAGACTTGTACTAGTATTTTTTTTACCAAATAAATAATGAGCTAGACATTAGCTGTTTAGTATGGCGCGTGAAAATATATCAGTGATTAGTTGTGATGAAAAGGATACCTTGAATTGGGTCGCAGTTCATATACATAGATAAAGTAAAATTAAGGATTAGTGCATTTATAAAAAATTAGCATTGTTAAGAAAGGTAATTCAACTTAGCGCTGACGTAGGCTATTAAACGTCGAGGTTTGTATTTGTTGAATCAAAGCAATTCTGAAAGCAACCAATTCATACATTTTCAATTATACATACATGCATATGTAAATTAGTGCGACACACAAAAAAAAGTTGCGGGTTTTAAACTGGAATTAAAAAACGTATTATATATTATGGCAGACTTCCGCCAAAATATTTCGGAAAAATATTACGATCTATGTATGTTGGCTGGATCGATTTGAAAATACCTAATACATATTTTGCTTCCCTGGCTAAAATTTTTTAAAAATTTTCATGCAACTAAACTAAAAAACTAGATTTTTGGAGATATTTTCAAATCGGTCCAGCTCACTTAAATCTTAATATTTATCTGAAATAGTATGGCTGTAGTCTTAAATCTATTATATGATTTTTTAATTCCGACGGTAAAACAGTACCGCTCTTTTTTGTCTATGAAGAGTGATGCACACTAATATACTAACATAAATTAAAAATTATATAAATGTCTCGTTCCAAAATTAATGTCTGATGTCTTGTCCAAAGTTATTACTCTTTCAAAGCTTTTCTAACAAAGTAGGGTTAAAGAAAAACTCATTTATTATTTTATGACTTTGCAGCAATTTTTTTTTTTTAGCTATAATTGATTGAAAATGCAAAGCAAATTCGGTGTGGAATATTTAGAAATTGCATGTTTAGTACTTACTACATCACTTTCATGCAGGTTGAATTTAAAAATTTTGCGGTTTTTATGCTGCCGAAAATTTATGAGCGAAAAGTTGTTACATCTGCGCTGCGCATCAGGCATATTGATATTATAAATTATGCATCAATACTATACTCTTTATGACTAATACTCTCGAACTAGAGATAGATTCATTGCCCATGTGTGGCTCATATTTCTGACAGTTCTTTTTCATCCTAGTCCCGTTCACGGACGGCTGCCAGCTTAACGAAAGTTTCGATTCAGTGGGCTTCTATCGGAAACTCCTCATCAAACATACCTGAGCTCTTAACTGCAGTTAACTCTTTGATAGAAATAGGTTATTAGATTGATTAATTCGATTTTTATGATTCGTATGAGGTATTGGCTAGACGCCTAAATGTACTACCTGTTGACTACTCTTCGACGGACGAGACATGTTTCAGGTCAGCGTGCATTTGAGGAAACCTAGGAGGAGATATGCAATTCAAAAATTTCTTTGGCCCGGGGTGGATCAGTGGCTGTCGATACTTAGACTCACAAAATGCTCCCTTCAGAGACAGACTTTGGTGGACAAATTACTAACTTTAAGAATAGAACTCACAACTAGGCCTTTTAGGCGTTATGGCTGTATAGAGTGCTGAAAGCCCGAAAGCGATAGATGCTAGATTAGGCTTTTGTGGAGGTATAATCTAAGAGTTCCGACTAAAGATAAAGTGAAATGTATCAATTTTTTTTCAGCTCCAAGGTTTGAAAAATTATGCCGAATGTGCTTTGATGTCTATAACTTCATATCTACGCTATTCAAGAGTTTAGCGCCTTTCCTATCGAAAAGATTACCAAATAACACGGCCTGTCTAACGCTCTCTACTGCTTTCGGGTGCCTACTGTGTTATGAGTTTACCCTCACACTAATGATATAAATGCCTCGAAGAAGACCGAATGAGTTTACAAAATGGTTCCGGTTTCTCAAAGACACTTGCGGATCCTTTACTGGACAGCCTGACTTCGTTAACCTCGATCCTGCAGTGCATCCAGCTGAGTATTATCGCTGTTTCAGTACTACTTTGGCGAAAAGCCGCTAGCTTGCAATTGCTTTAAAGTTTAAACGCATCCACTTGCTGGAAAATTTTTCTCAGTATAGTTTTTTTATAGTGCTGACTGAGTAGAATTTTATTAGGCCTCACTAAGTCGAGCTCCGGTTGTGAACAGTCCAAAAAGGTTATCTATTCTTTTGAAAAAAAAGTGAGTGCGCCTGGGCCACACTGGAGAAGTGAAACTTACGTTACATACATATCTATTTTGTCTCATAACCAATATATGTATGTATATACATACATATGTACATACATACATATGTACATACATACATACATCTGCCATAACCTTAAGCAAATATTTTTTGTCGATATCCATAAAAATACCGATAACAAAATCGATAAAAAAACCATAACAAAATCGATAAATATCGACAAAACCGATTATCATCGATAAAAAATCGATAAATATCAATAACGAAATCGATAAATAGTAATAACAAAATCGATAAAAATATCGATAACAAAATCGCTAAAAAATTTCGCAAAATCGATAAAAATATCGATTATTATATCGATAAGCACCGAAAATATCGATAGCAAAATTGATAACAATATCGATAAAAGTTTCGATAAAAAAATCGATAAAAATATCGATAACAAAACCGATAAAAATATCGATTATTTTATCGATAAGTCCCGAGAATCTCTAAAATCCCATAATAGTTCCCAGATTAACTTTCCGTGTCTCTCTCTATATCCTTTCCTCTTTAATTGCCTTTATTTTAATCTTTTTTCCCCTATCTTCATCTTTACTTTTATCGGTATCCTCATCCTCCTCTTTGTCTTTGCTTTTATGTTTATCATTTTCTTCATCTACATATTCCGCTACACCTTTGCCCTTATATATGTAAGTAAAGTGTTTAAATTTACCTTGGCCATCATTTTTGCCTTTATATTTATGCATCATTGTTTTTGTTTTTATTTTTACCTTTGCCTTTGCCCTTTTCTTCACCTATTACGTAGTCACCTTTTATTCATTCTTGTATTGGTGCTTTCTAAGTGTTATTAGTGTTCTAAGTTTTATTAGCAATTTTTTGTTAAATTAATACCATTGGCATACACACAAGAAGCACTCGTTTTAGACCCAACCATTTCCGTTGCATCATTTCCGTTCAATTTGCCAATTTACTCCCAACCAACCAACCACCGCTAAAGAAGTTTCACTTCAAAAACTCCGTTAGTTGAACATCAATGAGACTGCGCACTGCGTAGAAGCTGGTCTCATTTAACGTCACGTCGTACGATTAGCAAAAATTCCTACGAGACCTCTGATAATTTTTGCATGTCCGACAGCTGCGTTGCCTAAAAGAGGTCAGCAGTAAAGGCCGATAAGCCTACTACAATTCGCTCAACTCCAGCACTAGAATGTTTAATATAATTACTTTCGGAGTTTCATATAGAAGTTTATGTTCATAACTCCTGGTAATGCTATGGAAGTATTTGATTTATACAGACTTCAAGCAGTTCCAAAACAAATAAAAATATGTTAAAAACTCCTAATACATATTATTCACAAGTTCACAATTTTTTTTTGGACCTTTATGGTTGGATTCTTTCAGTATGCAATATAAGACCTTATATTTAAGAGTTCGCTAGCCCTTTCTCCCCTACTGCCAATGGTGGTTGTTAAAGAAAAAATGAAAAACAAAAAACCCAACACGGTTGCATTAATTGCAATTTCATAACTACAAATTACACTATTCTAAAAATGGCCTTAACCGAAGGGTAACTATCGTTAAATTGGCACCTAAACTGATTGAGGTCCTAATTTCTCAATTTAATTTGCAGTCTGAGAGCTGTAGAATCTTAATTTATGGGAGCTCTTGATTCCCTTTTTGCCTAACAGTCCGAAAATGGTATAAATCTTGATTGATGAAAATTCCAATTTCTCAATTTAACTGGCAGCCTGAACATAACGTAACGTGTTGTTCACTTTAGTTTTTTTTTGTATTATTATCACCTTTTGTATAAAACCCTGATTCTTCTTTTACTTAATTGAGAAAATTAGCTAAAATGTTTCATTAGACTCATGATGCCACCCACTACGAAATTTGTGTTAATCAATTTCTCATTTAACCTCAAATTTGCTTTGAAATTTCATCAATTGCAAGCGATTAATCAATTTTAAACGCTAGTTTTTGATGATAAATGAAATGAGTTTAGTTGTAATTAATTAAATTCTACCAAACTTCTGCAGGTTAATGCTTCGCTGTACTCCCTAATGTATCTCCATTTATAACATAGATCTCCCACTTTTTCGCAAGTATCTGGAATTAGCTCTTCGACGCGCAAAACAATTTATTGCAAATCATTTCATTTCAAAATAAACTTCAGCATTCGAGTGGCTTTTCAAAAACAATTTAACAACAACACGGAAATAAATTTGCCACCACAGACTTACTATGCATTATGAAAATAAGCGAAATTGCGCAAATTATAGCAAAGTTTGTATGCATCTACTGTAGAGCTTACATTATTGCATATTACTTATAAAACACAATTGTTAATTGTTGCTAAAAATAAAAGCTTTGTTTGCAAAAGATAGCATTCCAACATGTGCATACGATTTTTTTTTTTTAAATGAAATAAAGAAAAATCAACAAACAAACCACGCATCACAGTTGGTTGAAAAATAGAAATTTGAAGGCTTGCCTGATAGAAATTCGCACTTAATTATTTGTACATAAACATTTAATTAGTTGGCTTGATATAAGTGGCTGCCAATTTTGTGCAAGTAGTACTGCTCGGGTAAAATAAGCCGTGGCGCCTAAAAATGCTACGTCAATCATGGAATTTTCAATCCCGATCCAAACCATCCCCACATTCTTTTTTTTTAGGTTCCGAACTTGCATATCCCGATGTTTTTCAAATGTGTACCGCGGACGTCGTGGGCACCTATTATTATATCCAAGTAAAATTCACATGGCTTTCTACTTTCGTCTTATTTCATATACATTTTTCAAATAGGTTGCAACCCGCTTCAAAAATATTTTCGATAGTAAACTTTCTTGAACCTCATTAGTTTGAAACTCATATTGAGGTATTTAATTTATATTATCAATTAACTTAAGTTTTTTCAAACATCTGGCCACCTTCCACAAAAATATTTTCGGCTGAAAGCCTTCTTAAACCCCTTTCTTTTGACAGCCATAATTCAACATTATTTGTAATATTTCACTTATTTTATCAAATTCATTAAATAACAGGTGGCAACCCTCCTCAAAAATATTTTCGGCAGTAAACTTTCCCAAACCCTTTTTAGTTTGATACCCATATTCCAATATTTAATTTATCTTATCAATTAAATTACAATTTTCAAACATCTGGCCACCTTCCACAAAAATATTTTGCGCTGTAAGCCTTCTTAAACCTTCTTCTTTCGACCATAATTTTCCATAATTCAGCAATTTACTTAAACTGGAATTTACAAACAGGTGGCCACTCTCAAATTTTTTTCTATATTTTAAGTTAGACATCTAACAAAAAAATGAGTGATGCGCGTACAAACATACAGACAAACAGACAAAAATTCAAAAAACTGGCTCCAATAAAGACCCACCCCCTATATTAATCTTTCTTTAATATCTATAATGTACAGACATTGGCCTACTACAATTCTTTTATGCAAATAAATGTATAGATTTGTATTTTTTATTTATTGTTTTTTTTTATTTAATTTGTGCCTTTAATTTTTGAATTTTTATATTTTTATTTTTATTATATTTCATTTGAAAAATAAATATTTTTCTCCAATTTACGTTATTTTACCAATAAATATTTTTCATGTACACTCCTACTATGTTCATAAAAACTTATCGATTAATTTGTCCACGCTTTTAATGCACTTCATCAATCATTTCGTTCTTCGACAACGTCGTGAAATAATTTTGCGCAGTTTTTTTTAAATTTTTTTTCTTTGTATTTAGTTTGTATCATTTAATATTTTTATTTTGTTTTATTTCATTTTATACTATTTTCCATTTTATTTTTTATTTTCCTTTGCTTTGTCATATTTTATTTATTTTTTATCTTGTATGTTTAATTTTTTAAATTTTGTTTTTTTTTTATATGTTGAATTTTTAATTTTTTGAATATTTCTATCTTTTGAAGTTTTTTTATTATTTTGTTTTGTATTCATTTGATAGTAAACGTTTTTATAAATTTTTTTTTTTTTTTTTTTGTTATGTAATTACGCAATTAATTTGTCTACACCGAATATTTTTTATGCACTTCATAAATCATTTTGTTCTCCGTCATCTTGGTTAAAAAATATTGCTCAGTTGTGCGAAATTATATTTACTTATGTATTATATTCAAACAACGGCTAGGAAAATTTTCATAGAGAATAAAAAATTGTATACGTAAGTTAGTGTTAGTATAAATTTTCATTATTTATATATAGTAGAAATATAAATGATTTTCGCAACCTTCCTTTCTCGCGCAAAAATTTCCGCTAATTTTCCGTTGATTTACGTATATTAATTTGCTCCTCTTTCTTCTTCTTTTTCCCCTTGCAGAGAAACGCTCATTCTCCTTCCGATTGCGGCGTTCGATCGGCGATGGCGGCAGCACGCACAGCAAGAATAGCAATAACAATAGCAGCACTTGCACCAACAACAATTCGTTGTTGTCACCTGTAACCAGCGCCAAACTGGAGGTGCCCAATTCCAGTGCGTCGGTAAGTCGACGCAGCAGCATCTACAAGAAGCCGGACAAGGATGATAGCGGCGTCATACACATTGTACCGGACATTGAATTACCATTAATGGCTTTCTCCGATCAGTACGATATCGAAAAGACTTTGGCGGAGGGCTGCTTTGCGCGTATACTACTCACTCATCATCGGCCCACGAATACGACAGTCGTACTGAAGGCGGTGCATGCTGAATTGGCCACACTGAAGGATTTCCAAAAAGAGTTTCATCTCAACTATCAGCTCTCACATCATCGTAACATACTTAGCGCCTACAATGTGGCCTTCCAGACCAAGGACTACTATGTGTTTGCTATGGAACATGCGCCGTATGGCGATTTGGCGGCCAATATCGGACCGCATGGCTTGCACGAGTCCGCTTGCAAGACCATTAGCGAGCAGCTAAGTTCCGCGCTCGGTTTCATGCATTCGAAGAATTTGGTGCATCGCGATCTCAAGCTGGAGAATGTGTTGGTCTTTGCGCCGGATTTCTCGCGCGTCAAGCTGTGCGACTTTGGTACGACCACGAAGAAGGGACTGCTGGTGCATAAGGTGAAGCACACATGGACTAGTTGCGTGCCGCCCGAGGTGCATGAGATTGTCAAAAATGAACGCTTCATCTGCATGCCATCCAGCGATTCGTGGCAATTTGGCATTTTGTTGTACAACATATTGACGGGCAGTCCGCCGTGGAACATGGCCGATTGGGTGAAAGATACACAATATGCGAGCTTCATGAAGTACGAACAGCGCAAGACGACAAAAATACCCGACAACTTCCGACGTTTCTCGCCGCGTCTAATGCGTTGCTTCCGCAAGTATTTAACACAAGATCCGGAGGATCGTTGCAAAGTAACCGAGGTCACGAAATACATGAAGGATCGCTGGGTCGAATGCCGTATAGCGACGTCGAAATCAGCTTTGCTCATTTCACCAAATCCCGATCAGGATTCGTGCATCTACTTGAATAAGCGCGAGGGACGGTTATCGGGCGATGACAATAAGCTGAAGTTGAAGCGTATGATGTCCAGTTATGGCTTGGATAATTCCATCGATCAGACAGTGGTGCGCAGGCGTGTCATCGAATGGCTATCGACGTGCGACAGCAATTTCGATTCGGAGATAGAAAGTCTAGCTGCACTCGAGGTGGCTAATTAGGAAGTAGTAGGCGCGTGGAAGGATACGAGAAGCGCGCATTAAAAATTTGGTTTAAGTTATTGAATGCGTTTGCTTGCTTGCGGCAAACAGCGTTGAGTAGCGGAGTAGCGGCTAATGCAACTCTAAGGGCAACAGTTCTGGAGTACTACTACGCGGCGGCATAAGACATCAATGATTACGCCGACATATGTATGTACATATGTGTGTATGTATATATGTAGTAGGTGATCATCACGAAAACGAAGAGGTGAAAAGAGGATGTTGGTAGAGGCGAGCAATTCAATACAGGTCATATCGACAATAAGTCATAATCGAGTATCAACTCTGCACACAAGAATTTATTGTATAAGATTACACGAAAGAGAGAGAGAGAGGGAGATGAAAGTGAATCGTATTCGCGTAATGCGCCAACTGATATACAACACTTATACGATTTAATGAAAAACAACTCAGAAAATATACAAATGTAGGCAACTATAGCATACAAAAAATGTTTCACTTTCAAGCGTCGAAAATAATGCATTATCTAATTTCGAATTTTAATTCCATGTACAAGTTTTCACTGTAAATTAGTTGCGTAGATTTAGAAAAAAATGTGCACGTAGCTACTAAGTATGTGTGTATGTATGTATGTGGTATATTTTAGGTTTAAACGACCAATACAAAGATTTGAGTAAAAAAAAATGCACCTCTGGGGTTCTAAAATTAAAGTTGAAAAGGATTACTATTTATGACAGACACATTGAATATATTTTAATACATTTTAATAAATTTTGTTTTTGTTTATTTTGTTATTAGGTTTTATTTTTGCATTTATTTATTTATTTTCATTTACATATATAAATAGTTTTTTTAATTTTAATTTTTTTATTTCTATTTATTTTATTTTTTATTTTTTACTACTACACCAAATGTTTGAAAATATAGTACTTTCTAAACACTTTTTATGCAAATAGCTAAATCATAAGTGAAAGTATCGAAAACAATTTAAAATTTTTAAAATTGCGCATAATTTTGTTAGGGGGAGAGTAGCTCTTATTTTATGTATTAACCCTTTCAGGTCCATTCGCTCGCATACATATAAGATACAAAATTAGAGACTGAATTTTTTAAGTTATGATTTTTCAATAGTTAATTGTTAATTTTGATGTGAAACTTTATATTTTTTTTTTAATTTTTGCCCAAAAATATGTTTTCTAAAAATTTGTGATCATTAAAAACTTTTCCATAATCAGACATTTACAAAAAAAAAAAAAATTTTTAGGTATTTTCTGGTATATTTTCACTGAGGTACTAAAAAATGGAAACAATAATAAAATTTTACTTGCATACTATGGCTGCGATTCCTTATAAATTCTGTACGCTTGGTACTACATATTTGGAATGTATAAAAAGCTGCAGTTGAATTTTTTATTTTATTTAACATTTATTTTTTTTTAATTTTACTTTTTTGAATTTTTCAATTTTCTTTTGATTTAAATATTTTTTTTTTTTATTTGTTTTTGTTTTTAGTGCAAGTTTTCTGCTACGAAATAAATGTTTTAGTATTTTCTGCTATAATTTAGCTAAGCAAGTCAAGAAAATAACAAAATATTATATTTTCTTATTATGTATGTTTTTTCGATAAAATAATTTAAAAGAAAAATACATAATTCTTCTTTTTAGTATCTCAAAACTTTTACATGTTTTTCAAAACATTTTAATAATTTTTTTTTTAATTTTTAATTTTTTTCAAAACCTTGATATTTTCAAAACTAATTTTTGTCAAAGCTTTAATTTTTCAAAACTTAAGTTTATCACAACTTAAATTTATTATTTTTTTTTTTATTTTTTGAAAACTATTTGAAGGTTCGTCAAAAAAATTTTGTTTGGCCGTTTAAGCTTATACTCCAAATGCAAACAAGACGATGATGCTAAAAAAATGTAACCACCTATACAAGTAGGATAAATAGTAAGTTGTAAAAATATTTAGGAGAAAAATCTATAAATAAATAAAAGAAAAATTTGGCTAGTAATATCCAAATACGGGCTCTTGTCAAGTAAAAGTAAAAGTAAGGTAAAAAGTAAAAGTAAAAGTGTTAAAAAAAAATCGTGTAAAACAAAATTAGTAAAAAGCTAGTACATAAAAGCATGTCGATTCGCAAAAGTGACCTATAAATGTAGTAAAAATTGATATTTTTATACAATAGTTGTATGTACATATCGATGGCTGAGTGGAAGATCGACCTATCTCGGCAGCCAGTTTGAAAACGCTCTATCTCAAAAAACTTTTCAAGAACGCCCTATTTCAGAATTTAATTGAAAAACACCTTATCTCAAATTCGCTTCAAAAATGCCCTATCTCACTTCAAAATGTATTGAAAATATGCTGATATGGGGCCTTTTTGAATCGGCAGCTGAGATAGGGCGTTTTTGAAACGAATTCTTGAAAAGTTTTTTGAGATAGAGCGTTTTCGAACTGGCTGCCGAGATAGGTCGACCTTCCACGCAGCCATCGATATTCAGAATTTGTACATAGATATAGGCAAAACAGCCGAAAAAGAGCCGCCTGTGTTCGTGAAGTGTTAAAAAATTACTAAACAGCTCAGGCATTTAACCAAAGTTTTAGGCATAAAAACTATTCCTAGTAGAAAATACAGACCGAAATACTTAAAAATTACTAGACGAAAAGCCTAAAGAAAAATTATATTAACTATTAAAACCCTTCGTTTAGTATTCTTAAATTATATGTGTGCATACGTACACATACATATTTATACGTACATATTTACATAGTTAAGTAGCGATACTTGTTGAGTTTCCTGCGAAAATCTTAAATAGGAAATGCCAATTGATGTAACATTACATTTGTAAACACAGAATTTTTATTGGAAATATACATATATATAAATATAAATTTAATTAAATATTATTTGTTTTTTGTTTTTTTTTTGTTTTATGCTTAACTCAAGGCTATATACATACATACAGTACCAAAAACTTTTACATACATACATATTTATGTATTTTTGTATATTAGCACAGAAATTAATAAAAATTGCTAAAAAAAAAAATATACCACAAAATCTGCACAGCAAATGTATACAAAAGAAATAGAAAAAGTTTGAAGGGAAACCTGCGGTAATAATAACAACACTAATTACAGTGTTTATTGCGGATTCGTTTATGTACCTACATACATACATATGTACATAATAAATGTATACAATTATACATGCATAGAAATTTGGTAGAAATTAAATAAAAAATATTATAATTAAATAAACAAATGCTAATGGGATTTTTATTTCAATGGCTTTGAGTTTGGTCAGCGCTCGCGAATGCCAAGCGCTGGTGTTTCAGATTGTGGTGAGTGATGGTCCTTGGTCGGCCGATTGGTAACGTGGAACCGATTATGGTTAGATCTCTCCTTGAAAAGTCTTTAGCTGAGGTCTAAAATAAGGCATGAATCTCCTGTTGTCTCCGGCAGGCTGGTGGTAGAAGCAATACTCCAAATGCATGAATGATTGCGACTGAAGATCTGAGTATTGATATAGAATTTGGGTGTCTCGATTTATGCCCCTCTTCAACGCAATAACTTCTGAAGTGACAGAACTTATTGGTATATGATTTCGCTGCAGCTTTGGTGAATAGCACAGTGTTTTTTGGATTATGCCCGTAAGAACCCTTACATTAGGTTAGGTTATGTTGCCTGACCTTATGAAGTCTCACACAGACGAATATAACGTCCTTTGCCTCGCCAGACACGTTTACGACCCATAAAACAGTGCTTTCACGCATTGTTAAAGAACACCGCCGCTCCCTTACCGAATTTCAGTAGACACTTTGATCCTTTGACGGTTTCTGACTGCAGGCCTTGCAACAGGAGTCTTTGCCTGCTGAAGGCTGGAAACTCGGAAATTATATGCTCCACGGTTTCCTTGTGATCGTTACATTTCTTACACTTTTTATGCTGTTGGCAAACAATGCTATTCATCCTACTAGAAGATTCGAGTCTGTTCTTCTTGTTGATAGAAAGAAATCAGTAGGTTTCTTGTCGTATGAACTTCACATAACCTCGGCTAGTTTTTCAAGTGAACATACTTTTTGTTTAAGTTCAAAAGCTCATCAGTCTTTTTTTCTTCAATAACGGCCCGAAAAATTGTCAATATATTTTACACCGTTCCATTTTAGTTAATAGTTCATCGCTCATTTCCATCCTTCCATCAACAGCGAGAGATGAGGCTTTCCCAGCGTGTGACTAGAATCTTGCAATTTTCGTATGTCCTAATTTTCACCAATCGTTCGCTCAGCTAACATGAGATCCAACTGTCCAAGAGTAAACCACCGGAGGTCAGAGCCCTGCCAATCCATCAGACATGCAGTTTTCCGCAATTTTGCTGCCGGCCGGTAAATTGATTAATAGAAGATCGATTAATCGTGCCCTTTCGATTCGATTTTGAGTTCCTATTTGATCCGTGAATCGATCCCGAAATTTAGAGAATCCTCAACTGATGCATATTAATCTACGGCTTAACCTTGAAAATCTATGCAATTTAAAGAAATCCGAATTTTAGGCTGTTACAAAAAAAAAAAATAAAAAATAAGGGGATTTTTGGGGATTGTTTCTTGAGTCGCACAGTAGTAGGAACCACGAAAAACCTAGAAGCTTCAAATTTGGAGCACAAGCTTCTTTAGTGAATATTTATATAAGGTGCTAATATAAACCAAATCCGCCAATATCCATACAACGATATTTTTTAAAAACTCAAAGTGTTATAGAACCTTCCACTTAAATTAAAGCCACAACTCTCGACTATTGTCCCTGAAAAAAAAAACATCCCTGCATCTTAACCCAAAGGTCACTTTAGTCATTTATTTAACAGCAAAAACTGATTTTAACAAAATATTTTTTCCAATATTTTTTATTGTTCATTAACTGTTACTACCTTTTTTGACAGTCTTTTTTGTGCTGATTACGAATTCGTAAATATAAAGTCTCAATCTGGTCCAGATGTTGAGAAAAACGAGGTCAAAGTGTCAAAAAATCGCGTTTTTTGCAATATTTGTGAAACTCTAGCGAAGAAACAAAAGGTGGCAGAATTTTCCACTTTGCATTTTCTCCCATAGAACACCCGCAGCGAAATTTTTTTTTTTTCAAATCAGCAGTAATTTTAGCGACCTGAAACTTACACTCTATTATATTGCATACCAAGAAATCGAATTGAAAAATTGGAGAGTTCTCGGACAATTGTTTGGTATTACTTGCATTTTTCCCGAGTTCTGTATGAAATAATTGAAAAAAAAAAAAAAAATGATTCTGTTGGTTTTCGCTGTTGATTGAACAATATTTTTGTAAAAATATAAGATAAATTAGGCACGGAAAATATAAATAAATAAAATCGTCAAAACGTCGGGCTATGTACATTTTTGACGCTGACAGGTATGTACATAAATATGTATGAGTTTGCCGAGGCCGTTTGCCCATCTACGATGTAGAGTAAATATTGCGTGGAGAGAAAATATCCTGTAAAAAATGTTAGCGAATTACGTAGGGGAAAGACAAAATAAAAGTTTTCGCTGGCCAACACTATTCCAAAGTTCACGTGCTTATCACGACTAGTCGATTAACAAGAGTTCTAGTTCGTAGACTCAACAATGACCTACCATGCACGTAAACATACTATCTACATTAGGGTGGTCCTAAAGTGCATGTGAAAAAGTAAAGTCGGAATCTTTATGATCGCACCCCCTGGGATTGTTCTATACCGAAAAAATATATCCCTATTTTTTTATTTTTAAATCAAAAAATATTTAAAGGTCGCGCAAAGTGCCCAAAGTTTTCCATGTATTTTATATGGGAAAAAATGGCATAGAATTCTTAAAAATCAATATTTTTCGATCGGAACTATATTTATCTGCAGGAGTTTCCCAATAATAATACCCAATTGTTTATTTAATCATTTTTCCATCGCCACTATAATTTATAGGTACGCCAAAAATCCACAAAAACCCCGAAAAATGCATTAGGGGCGCCAATAAAAATCGTTAGTATTAAAAAATGGTTAAATAAACAATTGGATATTATTTTTGAAAGTCTCCTGAAGAGAACCAGAGTTTTTCGATCGAAAATTATTGACTTTCAAGAATTCTATACCATTTCTACGAAAGTTTTTTTTTTTCCATATAAAAATACATGTATAGAAAACTTTGAGCGCTTTGGGCGAGCTCTAAATATTTTTTGATCTCAAAATAAAAAAATAGGGGTATACTTTTTTCGATTTAGAACAATCCTAGGGGGTGAGAGCATTACAATTCCTACTTTACTGTTTTTGGACCACCATAATGTACATACATACATACCTCTGAATTGTCTTTTTATTCATATTTTTGCGTTGCTTTTGTACTTATTTCACACTCAGGTAGAACGCAATAAAAAGCTGCAACAGTAAACAAACCTGTGCAATTGTATTTTCTTATTTTAAGCTTATACTTTCTATAAATAAGTAATATCATGGCAATCGAAATTGTTTTTCCACACCAGAAAAATTTCAATTAACCACGAAATTACCGCTTTGCGAAATTTCAATATCAATTCAGGTTGTTATCGTGGCTATCGAAAATTTTATTACCTTTCAACCATTTAACTCAATTCGGTAGGCAAATTGATTTAACCTGAATACGGTAAATATTATGGTTTCTTTGTTGCTTAAGTTTCGTGCGGCTTTTTATTTAACTCAAATATTATTTATGTATATGAAGTCCGCAAGAGGAAATATTTGTTATGTGTAAATGTGAACCTATACATACCTGCTCATCGTCGTTTAAAGTACAAAACTGCGTATCATGATAACGCAAAACCGCGTATGTGAGGCTGCATAAATTATTTTCTAAAGAGTAAAAACACTAATATTTCAAAAGGTTCTGTTTTTTTTTTTTTATAAAGCAATCGCATCTCTGGCTAGTATATTTCGGGACGAATGGATAGGGATTGAGCCAAGAGCTTGTGTGAGCAAATCCAATTTTTGACAGCAAATGTCAGCTACGCGGTTTTGCAGAATGACGATACACGGTTATGTACTTTAAACGATGTTATATGTCGTTTATATATAAAAAATCTTTTATACAAAGAGTGAATTGCAGTGAGAATATTCGGGCGATGTATGTACATTTGTTCATACATACATATTTGATTAAGAGCAGAGCAATCTGTTAGTTGAAGAGCGAAGACGGGGATTACTTTGGATTCTAGTTATAAATATGATTAGCTGTGGATAGCAGCTTCTTGCTATTGACTAAGTCTGGCTGAAAAAGAAGAGGGAATACATAAATACATACACATAATAATAATAATAATATCCCAACGGTGTTTCAATAATCTCAACCAGAGACATACATAACTATTATCACCCCTATTGCGAGTGTCGACTGGCAGTAGATAAACGACTATTAAGCGATTATCGATTATCGATGGTATTGCGAGTGTCGCTTAGTCGCTCAATTAGCGACTGTGAATACTTTTTAATCGCTCATCCTTCTATTGCTGTTTTTTAGTCGTTGGAGTTTGCGCTTATAAAATTTACATAAGAAAGTGGTACTATAATGGATAAAAAGTAAGTCAATTGAATTGGAAGTTGTAAAAAATTGTGAAATATACATTTGTATGTACATATCGTCGCCTCAGAAAACGGATGACGAATGTGCAAAATCACGATTTTGGGATTTTGATGCAGATTTACTAAGTTGGACATGCTCTTTCGATTTCTGCAATCCATTTTTTTATATCTCCATTAGTTTTTGAGATATTTCGTGCGCATTTTGT
>NW_016157117.1:257103-314076 GCF_001687245.7 Rhagoletis zephyria | reverse complement strand
ACCATTTTCTCGAATTATTTTCTCGGCTTCGTGGTCAAAAGCGTTTGTGCTTACTTTTGTTTTTAAATACTCTTCAAAACTGTGATAAAACTGAGGAAATGGAGCAAGGTATGGTTCCAACGGGGAGCATATAGGATCAAATGTGTCCGCGCTAATAACCACTAGGGAGCATAGATGCGAAAGTAAAACATTGAGTTCATTAAAAATCTTCATTGGGTCTGCATTATTGCTTTCGAACAACTTGTTTACTTTTTGCATCTGAAAATTAGGCAAATAGTAAAATCGGAATGTGTTGTCGGAGGTGTTCATTTTGCACTTTACTAGTAGATGACATTGGCCATGATGACAATTTTGGTACTAAAGACTGAAAGAAAACATGGCTTACCTCGTAAGGTGCTTACCTATTTTCCCAGTGGGGTGAGTAATAAGTGAATGTGTGATGACAGATTTGTGATAAAGTTAATAAAAACTCAATTTGTGCACTAAACACTATTTATTAGCTTTTTTTAAATTGGGTTCATTTTGGAAATTCGATACTAACAATTTGAAAAAAATTCGGTACCGGCTAATGGTTAAAAATCCACTTAATTTTATATGGCCTTCTGTAGGCCTTTTAGCGGAAGTAATCAAGTCACTTCTAAACAAAAAATAAGCCAGTTAATTTAAAGGTAGGCAATTAAATAAGTGCCCCTAATGGTGTGATAGTATTCATTACGGATTAATGCTTTCATTGACTTACTCTAAATACGAGGGTGGACCAATAAATGCCTTTGTTTGTAAATAGGTGTACTGCCCGAGTAATGTTGGCAATACTTTCGTACACCATGGTAAAGTTCCAGTCGGTTAACGAGTTGGTAAATAAGGTAGCGAAATTTTAACACGTTTTGGCAATTATAAATATAGCTCATTATCTAACAAAGACCATGTAAGAATTTCAAGCTTTGTACAAAAATTCAGAAAATTCATCAAAGTTTCAACAAAATTTCAAACTATTCAATCACGCATGGTCTTCTCCATACAAAGTATGTGCGGTGGCGAGAATGTAAATAGGGAAATACATTTTAGCGAATTTTGGCTATTTTTCTTTGTTTACAAAATTTATATTTTTTTTTTTATGAAAAATATATGACACTTTCTAAAAAAACATGTAAAATGAGATTTCCAACTTTGTAGAATAATTATAAACATTCGACGAATTTTTAAAGGTTAATGAAAATTTAAGCTTTTTAATCAGATTTTTTAAACTTTTTTGAGTACGCTTTGTAGGCCATTAAATTTAAAAATAACAAAGTGCAAATTTTAAGTAGCTAAGACTTACCGTTGAGTTTTGGCAATTTTTCGTTAGCGCAGTTTCGCATGTTCGACATTTTGTTATTTTTTTTTGTGGAGAAAATGAGCAACACCTACCTCAAAAAAAAAAACAAAAAAAATTGCCAAAATCTACATAAAATTTTTACACTGTCTTACTAAAATTGAATCGCTACAAACCAGTATGCAACTCAGAATATTTCTAAAAGCTCAAACAGACGGCAGCGTTAATCCGGATTAAGTCCGAGTTAATCCGGATTAACGCTGCCGCCTGTTTGAGCTTTTAGAAACATTCTGAGTTGCATATTGGTTTGTAGCCATTCATTAACTGCAGTTAATCCGGATTAACGCTGCCGTCTGTTTGAGCTTTAAGAAATCTAATTAAAAATACACAAAATTTTGATGAACATTTATCGAATTTTGCCAATTTTTATACGAAGTTTGAAATTTTGACTCACATGGTCTTTGTTAGATAGCGAGCTACACTTTCATAAAAACATAACAAACATTAAATAATCGAAAGGGAAATAGCCAAATAATGCTAAAATGTCGGAAATTTTTTTATAAGGAGCAAAATACACAACAGCACCAGCAGAAACACAAAAATTGCCAAAAATCAACGGTACGTCCCAGCTACTTCAAACTTGCACTTGGGTTACAAAACAGCATACCTGAACTGCATTTTAAAAATTTTGAAATTTTGATGAGATTCGTCGAATTTTTATAAATCTTGTACAAAGTTTAAAATTTTTACTTACATAATTTGCGTTAGATCTATATATATATCTATATAGTGGAGCTACAAATACTTTTATAAAAAAAAAAAAAATATAAACATTAAACAAAAAAAGAAAAATTCCCAATTTTTTTAAAATGTCGCGTACTTATTTGTGTGTCCGCCACTAGTGATGCACATAACCGAGGAACCGGAGCCGGAGAACCGGGTCCCTTAAAGAACCGACCGGCCCGGTTCTTTCAAGAACCGAAACTCGTTTGCAAAAGAACCGAAAAACGATTCCAAAGGAACTGAAACTCTATTCCAAAAGAACCTAAAGACGGTTCCGGAAGAACCGGAAAATGATCTAAGAATAATCGCAAAAAAAAACAATAAGTAAAAGGGACTGAAAAACCATTCCAAAGGACCCGAAAATGGATCCTACACATTGCAGTATGGGCAAAAAATTTATTGTTTTGGCATTAAGTCTACATATAAAGATATCAGCCAGAAATTTGGTTTAGATGTAAATATATTATAGAGTTCTGAGTTTACCTTCCAAATTTTATTCGAGGCCCTATATAATATAGCCTCCATATAGCCGATCTGACCGATTTACATTAACTTCGTTCAGCGAAGAGTGAAATTATTTATCCAGGGAAAGTGTGTACTATGTGGCTGGTTCGCGAATCATTAGCATAGCAATAATAACTGGGTCTGCATGGGCAGTAATAATTATCAATGCTCTGGTTCTCTAATTCCAAAAATTGGCTTTGCTGTGCTTTTTGATTTCATGTAGTTGATTCTGCTCTCCAATATACGGTAGAGGCATTAGATGTATCACTCATCTCATCATAAAATAAATTGTCGTTTGCAGATAATAAATATCAACACTGTCGAGATGGTAGCACCATTTACAGGGCAATTCTGGCAACTGCCTTTCAACTCACCACTGCTTTTCGAAAGACAAAAGTCTTTCGTAAGACAGTTGTCAATTTTGGTAACTGTTTTGAAAGCTCTTTACTGTTTTTCGAAAGACTAATTGAAAGATCAGCTAACGAGGGGGTCTTAGCGTTTGCTATTCGCCTTTTAGCATACATTTTTTTAAATTGTAAATTAAATCAAAAAAATAAAGAAAGTTAAATAAAAGGTTTCTAAAAATTAAATTAAACTAAAAAATATTTAAAAATAAAAAGTCGCAAAAATTTAATAAAAAAAATGTGGACTAAAAAAAAACAAAAAAAAATCGGTACGCCAGGGCTCGAACTCGGATTTCACGATTGGCACGGCTATGCCTTGCCCACTCGTCCACTGCGACTAATTTATATACAAGCGCTTTCTCTCAAAATAGTCCCTGCAGTGAAAACCCAAACCAGTTAGAAAAAATCCTAGTTCATAAACTAGTATGTGCCTTCCAGTTCGACATTTTTGAAGAACTTAAGCGTTCAGCGACATCTGCCTTTGAATTGCCAAAGCTTAAAATAAAACGCAATTAATTGCTTTTCTTACAAATGTCGGCTGTGGCGTCACGTGAAGACTACTGGTTCTGGGATCGCAGGTTCGAGGCCGCTTGGAGATGGTTAAGATTTTTAAAGTTAGATCAATGTAAGTAGGAATAATTATTTCAATTTAAATATAAATAACAAACTTAAGAATCAAGTTGCATTATAAAAAAAAAAAACAAATATATGGGAAGAAATACTTGTGCCATAAAAAAATAGATTAAAACAATTTTTTTTTGCTGAGGTTTAGTAAAGTTCTTGCTAAACGATTTTTGTTACACTTAAAAGGAATTCATACCAAGTACCCGCATTTTTCAATCGACCCTCGTGTATTCCAAAAAAATATTCAAGTGGCTTCTTTGTGGCTTGATTTTCTATTACTCTCATAACTAAATTACATTCACACATTATTAATTTCTACATTATTTTGCGATTTCTAAGGGTTCTCCTTTCCATATTGCTAAAAAAAAAACACACATATGTACCGATATGAACATATTGGCATGCCATACAAACATACATATGTACATCCATATATTGCCTTTAAGCAATTTTATTAGCGCAAAATAGTATGTATGAAATTAATTAGCAATTCTCCTTACTGTGCGAAGCAAATCAAGGGAAGTGCCAGGAAATTAATAGCTGTTGTCGATATAACCTCATTAAGAGGTCATTATTGTTTAGATCTCTGTTGGGTAAAAAATATACAAATATGGAGACATACATACATACATACATACATACATACATACAAATTGCCTGGCTCACCGATTCGCGCAAATAGAATTTTATCCAGAAAATTTGAAAATTTTTGATTACGCAAATGATTATTTAGTAGTAGTCATGGACACGCAAGAGTGAATCATTCGCACAAAAAGGAAATCTGACGTGCGCTTGTACATATGTATGCAGTGAAATTTGTTCACCTATATACTTAAATATGTTTAAAGATGCGTAAATGCACATTCAATCTGACGTACTATGGAAATTGAATTTACATTTCATTTTTCTCTCGTGTGGGTATGTATTTAGTATTTGTCTTAAATTTATAAACATTTAAATCTAAACAAAATCGTTTTATGAATAATACAAATCCATCATCGGGCAGCTCAAAAATGGACATTTGTAACTAAACAAGCATTGAAGCGATATTTCCTCAAATAATACATACTTCGGTAGTAGTCGCATTAACCCATTCTAATTCCGGATGCGGTTCAATCAAATCTGACCTTATTTAAATCGTCGGACAGTCGGTGATTGGAGTATCTATCATTCTACAGTGGGCTGCCAATCGTTTCGCAGCACTTTTGTGACAGACATAAAACTAGTCGTACTAAAATATACTCTATCACAATGCTTTTCTTTCTCTTTGTACGCTGTGAGAACGCTTTTCCCTATGGAACATACGTAACTATACGTAAGGACAAAATCGGACAAAAACCATGGGCTCCACCGACGTAACTGTAATTTCAAAAAACTCAAAGCTAGCAATATTTTTTGGTCGAGATCGGTCAAGTAGTTTCTGAGATACGCGTATATCATATATGTAAGTGGGCGGTGCCACCCCCATTTTTCTAAAATTTCTTGAAAAACCACTTTTTTGCTAAAGAGCGAATGTATATATCAATTTTGAATAAATATTGATGAACTCATTAGTCACACTGCTCAAAAAATCTGAAATTCCGGTACATACACACACATATTAATTGAAGGCCGTATTTAAGAAAGGTCGCCTAAATTCGACAATTTTTATGCGATTGCAATACATGAGATATCATTATATTTGAAAATAGATTTAATTTTAGATAGTACTCCATATTTTGAAATTCTAGGAATTATCGGTGGTCAAAATTTAAAAAAATATGAGAGAAATATGGGTCTTTTTTTAATTTACCCGATAAAAAATCCCAACAAGCCTAGTCCGACAATAGATTATTATACATATACAATTTCAAAGGCCTATATATCCTCTTCTCATATCATATTCGATCATTGAAATCGAATCAAAAATAGTCATTCAAAAACTGGTAAATTTACAAAATCCTTTTTTCTGACCTTAATCGACAGGTGGCGACCTTTAAATGACCTTTAAAAAATTTATAAAAATAGGCAATAATATTTCTCATAAAAACGAATAAAATTAGGGGGTCGGGTCTTGAAATTTCGAAAAAAAAAGCATTTTCGATGGAAACCCTAATGTATATATTCGTGAAGAATGCTGTAGAAAAATATTCCGCGCCAATATTTTATTAATTTTAAGTAATATGACTTTTAAGTTAGGGTGTGCGAGTAAACGCGTAAGCGCACTGTGTATGAAGCGACTGGACGTATACGTAAATTTTCATTCAAATACAATTTCGTGATGGAATCTTGTTCTTTATGCAAAACTAAAAATAATGCATTGTCTAGGATAAGTGTGCCACCATTTTCGACCAAAAACAAGTTTTTGTCGAAAAGTGTAACAACTCCCCTGCAGGAAATATATCTAACTATAAGCTAACTTTAAGTTGATTAGGAAGGAGCTAAGAGTCACTTATTATCTGTATATTTTCTTTGACAAAAGCTAACTATATTTATATGGCGATGGCCGCGAAATAGTCAAGGGTGATTTACCTCTGCATTTGATGTAACTAACTTGTAACTAGCTACTTTTGGACATAAAATATTAATAGGAAAAACAAAATATTATTTTTTTATTTTTTTATTTTTATTTACTTTATTTATTTTATTACATTTCATATTTGTTTCCATGTTCTGCTGTAGGTGGTCCCATATTCGAGCTTCGTCAGACATAACTTTAAAATGATAATATTAAATTTTGATCTTCCTTTTATTTGTCCTCAATTCGAAAAAGTATTTGCGAAGTGCAGGATATTTAAATAGAAACGTGTTTAAAGAAAACAATCTCGAGCTTTACTCCTGCATTATTTGTCAACTAGTTTCAAGTTAGCTTTTTGGTGCTAACTACAAGTTATATATTTTATAGAAATCCCGCAAAAAAGCTAACTACAAGTGGGCTATTATTTATGAATTGGTAATTTTTTTCTGCAGAGTCGTGATATTTTTTCGCATACATACATATGTACTTATGTGTATGTATGCTGTATGCGGGTGACGGTTTGGAATCAGGTTCCAAAAAGCTTTGATGTCTAGTCAGCACAGCGGAGAACATTCTTTTCTTTTACTGAATTCTTCAAAAACCGCTTAGGCAGTTATTTCGCCTATTAAAACGGCTGAAATGAAATTAAGAGGTCTTATAACAGCGCGTTGATCCGTAGTGGGAGCGTGGTAGGCAAGTTTTATTTTTTTGCAACTCTCTCCATTGAAACTTTTGCGGGTTTTTGAGGGACCTATAAAAAATAGTTAATTTCAAAAAAAATATTAAATGAACAACTGGGTAGTATTATTGGAAGTTTCTTGAAGAGAAACGGAGTTTTCGTATCGAAAAATATTGATTTTCAAGAGTTCTATACTATTTCTACGAAATTTTTTATTTTTTTTCATTTAAAATGCATGGGAAGTTTTGAACGCTTTGGGCGACCTCTAACTATTTGTCGATAAAAAAAAAACAGGTTTTTTTTCGTTATAGAACAAAATATCGACTTTACTTCTTTTTTACCACCCAAAAGTACCTTAATCGAAAAAGTCAGGTAATTCCGCCGGCTTCTTGAAAAGAGCATCTGATATTATTCTTAAAGTATATGGAAAATTAATTTCCTTCAATGGGTTAAACAAATTCACACGCAAATCCGCCACACAACAGGGGGCATTGCCCACGCACAAATCCCCTGTACTTTGCTGTAGGCGTGCCAATATGTTACAAACATAAAACACTTTTCGAATCATTCATTACCTATTCACACACATATTTAGAGCATGTGTTTGAAGGTGAATTGTTTTGAAAATTTGATAAGGGAAAATGTACCTACGGGTTATAAAAACCAAATCATTCGGCGCGTGTGCTCGGCGCAAGTGCATCGTTCGAAAGAATCGAACGGTGTGCTGAAAGACGAGTTTATTGCACTGTATGTACTTGTATGTAAATGAATACCAAAAATTTGAAATCGCAAAATTTTCACAAAATATTCAAAGCGTGCGATACGTTCAAAATTGCATATTTCGAAAGGTATGTATTTATTTGAATGGAAAAATCTTATAAAAATAAATAACTAGATCGCCAAACTAAAACAATGAACGTTGCGACGTTGTCAGCGTGTTTCACATCAAAGTCAGGGGCAGCTCGAATGAAAAGTGAATATCTTAATTTGCTATATGAATATTGAATTTTCTAAAGCGACGAAAAAATAATTGCGATATGTGTGTGTGATTTATGTGCGGTTAACATCAGTCGTTTATCGCGTGGATTTGCGAAAACTTTAGAACACGGCAGTCTCGCGTCGTAATAAAACGATTGCACTGACGTGATGCCGTTGTGGTGACATTGATGTGATGTGATGCGAGGCGCTGCGATGTGATGTGATGTGATGTGATGTGATGTGATGTGGCTGAGTAGATGTGAGTGTTTATATGTATGTGCGCATAGGCGTAGTGTGATTTGTTGCTTGATGTCGTCCATAAACAAGTGCTGGTCCTGGTGTGTGCACGTTGACTGTGACTTTGTGACCCTGAAATTTGACAGCATTTAATGCTTGTTGATGCGCTCATATAATCACTTTTATGAGTGTGGGTGTGTGTGTGTGTGTGTTTAAGTAACTCAAGACTAAATAAACAAAAGGCAGATTTTTAAAGAAAACTCATTTATGTACATATATTCCATTTCGTTGTATGTATGTATACTTTATTGACTAGTTTAGTTTTAGAAAATATAAATTGAACATTTTTACTCATACAAACATAAATAGTACAAATACAGTATAGTTAGTATAATGTTTTAAAAATACGGTAGACTGCGACGTACATATGTACATACATAAACAATGAGACAATAGACAATTGGTTAGGCGGCAAAATGTAGGAAGCAACACAATTTATAAATAAATAAAAAATATAATTTAAAAATCATTACTTTTGTATGTAGAAATAATATATTCGAACGCTTGCAGCCCACAACATCGTTTTATCGCTTTATCGCTTTATCGTTGGACCAGGTGGGAGTCTGGCTTCAGCAGCTTGGTGCACACTTTTAAATCATTTCCAGTGGAATATTGTTTTTGATAACCTGTGGATGAAGTACAACAATGGGTAAGTGAAAAATTCACGGCTTTGGTTTAAATACTATGCTAACATCCGCATAATTGAGCATGCGAAATTGCATAATTTTTGTTTAATTATGCAGGAGATCTAATTAACCGGAACTCTCTCAGTAGAGAAATTCGGGTTTGAGCTAGCAGCTTTGGATTTATGTGAATTCTTTATCAAATAATTCAAAATAATATTATAGTTAAAAAAACTAAAAACACGCTTTTATTACAACAAGAACTAAAAAGTATAAAATAATTTGTAGATATAGCGATTCCGTTTAAGAAGAATAGGAAGTTCCCTAACCTGATTTAATTTAACTGTTTTAAGTTAGCTAAAAATATGATTAAAGTGATTGACCCGTAGTTATAGTCAAAATAAAGTGCACTGTAAAGTTAGTTGCAGCTTTTTGGCATAACTTTCAATGGGGTATCTGTAAATTTTTGTACAATTGTACAATCTTTTAAATTGTATTGTCCTCGAGTTCTGAGCTAAGTTTGAAGTTTCAAGTCTGTAGCTCATCGGGAAGTTTGTTAAATATTGACATCAAAGTTCCAGGACATACAAAGATACATACATACATACAAGTGAAGTTAAATAAAAGCTTGTAATAAAATGGGTTGGCTTGCGTTCTTTTTTCACAAAAAAAAAACTTAAGAAAACCGTAGTAGAAAGCAGCGTACCAAATTTCTGAAGAACTGCGTACTGCTTAAAGGAAATTTGACATAAAAAATCATTTTCACAGGTTCTTCATTTTTGTTTTTTATATGGATTTTGTGCTTTTCTTGAGAGCTGTATACTAAGCTTTACAAGCAAGCACACAAGTTCGCCGTACACCCCCGAGTCTAAAGTACTTTTGCAAGGAAATTTCGAAAACCATTTTAGATGTGTAAACATTTTTGCTTTCGGTCAACCGTCATGCGTAAACAAAGACGTATTTAGAAGAAGCAAAAACGAAAAAAAAAATGTAATCCACTGTTCTAGCAACATTGCTTGTTGATATTTTTGGCACTAGTTTAGGTCCAGTTCGGGCCTATTTAGCTCAGCACTTTTTGGAAAAAAATTGGGGTCTAGTTGGAGACTAGTTTAGGACTTTTCGAGGCCTAGTTCGGTAAAAAAAAGTGGTAGATCTCAGGTTTTGGATCACACTTTGTACAAAAATTTAAAAAATTCTACAAGGTATCACCTAAATTGCAAACTTTTCAATTAGACTCTAAAAAAATCAATTTTATTATAACAAACTGCAAGATTGAAGTTGCTAAAAATTCCGTTGAGTTTTGGCGATTTTTTTCCATGACAGTGTAAAGCAGTTCCTTCCATATCAAGATATTTTTCGAACATACATTTTTTTGCAACCTTGCAGAGTGCTGCCTGCTTTTCTTTTTATCACATCACGATGCAGCGAACAAATGTGGCACGTTACAGAAACCGCTACTTGGGATTTGCCGATTATGAAAATTCTCAAGTAAATGTAAACAAGGCCTCAGAAGCTTTCGATGCACGGAAACTTGCTAATACTTTCATATAAATCGCCGTTTTTTAACTTTCTTGCTATTAATTCTTTTTATAAATCATATACTTTAAAATTTAACATAATGACGATTCCTGTCGAAAAATTTATTATTGAGAAAATTTGCTATTTTACAGTTTATTTTATCCTCCCATTCGGCTTTGTTTACTTGAGAAGTTTCATCGCCGCCGGGAATGCGGAATCTTGTATTATATTATTCTTGTTACCATATAGTGTTTAGTGTTGGACAATTTTGGCTCTTAAAATTAAGAAAATTATGTCGAGCAAATATAAAACTAGGAACTCAAAAATGCGAATATGAGGTAGATTTCAGACCTTGTGTGGTAAATGTGGTAGATGCTCAAAAAAGTCGCAGATCTACCACAATGTGGTAGAAGTCCGATCACTGGGCCTAACATACTTACTAGAGAAAAGTGCTATCTCTCATAGTCGGTGAAAAAACAAAAAGCCGCAATTAACTAAAAATCCAGAATTTACTCTTTGGTTGATTATGATGCATTTAATATAATTATAAGTCCCCACAAAGGTTGCTGCAATAAAAAAATTTAATTATTTAAGGCTTTTTTGCATTTCAGCGACCTTTTCTATAATAAGGTGACGAAGTGTATGTATATTAGGGTGGTCCTTAAAAGTAGGGAGCAAATTTGTCACATACAAATTTTGGTCCCGATTGAAGAAGGTTAAAACGTGTCGCACAGGGGGCAAAGTTCAGATTCCTTTATGGAGATTAAAAAAAATTAAAGTTATAATTTTTTTCGTCTAATACCAAAAATCGATGCTATCATTGCCGAAGATATCACATATAAATTTTGGTCCCGATTGAAGTCGGTTAAGTTGTGTCGTATAGGAGTCAAAGTTCAGATTACAATACGACGACGTCTTAACGGACTTCAATCGGGACTAAAATTCATATCTGATATCCTCGACTTTAGTATTAGCCGTGTTTTATTTGTCTAGAAATTTAAGCTATTAGCTTATTTTGTACCCAGCATAATTATATTGGCTTATGAAAAGCTATCTTGGCTTGTATATTGAACAAGAGGCATTGCCATTCAGCATCAGAAATTTTCTCCTTCAGCCAATCAGAAAGAGGCAAAAACTTACTTTGACACTATTTGCAGTCAAACAACTGTCAAAATTAGGCTAACATAGGAAATAAGCTAATTTCGTTTTATATGACCAAGATTTAGCTATTTGCTTGTGATGGTTGAATCAAACGTGCCTATTATCGATTTTGGGCATTAAATGAGTCTATAGAGGCATCTGGTCTTTGACCCCTTTGCGACACGCCTTAACCGTCTCCAATGGGGACCAAAATTTATATGTGATATCTATGAAAGTGGTGTTACCGATTGAAGGGGCGAGACTGAAAAAGATCGTTCATTCGACCTTAAGGACCACTCTAATTACAACAAGCAAAAAATTATAGCCACACCACATTTTGACAAGTTTTAACATATTATTTTTTTTGAAGTGAAACTTCTTTAGCGGCGGTTGGTTGGTTGGGAGTAAATTGGCAAATTCAGCGGAAATTGCACACGGATCTGGTTGGGACGGAAATGATGCCACGGAAGTGATGCAACGGAAATGGTGCGACGGAAATGATTGGGCCTGAAACAAGTACTTCTTTATATGCATTCACATAGCATATGGTATAAAGCATATGGTATAAATTTAACAAAAATTAGCTAACAAAAAGTTTAAGAATAACACTTAGAAAAAGACCAATACAAGAATGAAAGTAAAGGTGACTACGTACATAAATGAAGAATAGGATAAAGGTAAAGGTAAAAATAAGAACAAAAACAAAGATGCGTAAAGATAAAGCCAAAAATGAAGACCAAGGTAAATCTAAACACTTTACTTATATATATACATATAAGGGCAAAGGTGAAGGGGAATATGTAGATGAGGAAAATGATGAACATAGAAGTAAAGACAAAGAGGAGGATGAGGATACCGATAAAAGCAAAGATGAATATAGGGGAAAAAAGATTAAAATAGAGGTAATTAAAGAGGAAAGGATATAGAGAGAGACACAGGGACTCAATCTGGGAACTATTTTTGGATTTTAGAGATTTTCGGGATTCTCGAGACCTATCGATAAAATAATCGATATTTTTATCGGTTTTGTTATCGATATTTATCGATTTGTTATCGATATTAACCGATTTTGTTATCGAAATTCATCGATTTTGTTATCGATAATTATCGATTTTGTTATCGATATTTATCGATTTTTTATCGATAATTATCGATTTTTTTATCGATATTTACCGACTTTGTTAGCGATATTAATCGATTTTGTTATCGATATTTGTCGATTTTGCTATCGATATTTATCGATTTCGTTATCGATATTTATCGAATTTGTTATCGATATTTATCGATTTTGTCATCGATATTTATCGATTTTGTTATCGATATTTATCGATTTTGTTATCGAGATTTATCGGTTTTGTTATCGATATTTTTATCGATTTTCTAATCGATTTAGCTACCAATGGTATTATCGATGTTGCTATTGAAATTTTTATCGAATTTGTCATCAATTTTGGTATCGGTATTTTGATGGACGTTATAATCGCTTTTCTTATCGATAGAGTATAATGATAAAAATGAAGATAATGGAAAAGAGAATAACATGAATGTTATTAAAACGAACAGTGGTAGAGGTAGGGATCTACATTGATAGAAAAAAAGCGAAAAAATATAACCTTAAGCAAAAGCAGATGTGTGTATGTATAGATAGATAAGTAACGTAAGTTTCACTTCTACAGTGTGGCCTAGGCGCACTTACTTTTTGTTATTTACTTTTGGTTATTTTTATATAAAAATATAGTTCGTTCTTTAACAAAACCCGTGTAAATCCAAGTTTCAAGCTTTGTGCAAAAGTAAAAAAAAATCAACAAACTTTCGTAAAAATGTCGAGCATTCTAAGTAGATTTCCAAGAAGTATTTTGACTATGTAAGTTTGTAGCCCATTTGATTCTAGTAAAATAAAGTACAAGTTTCAAATGGCTAAAAACTATAATTTATTTTTAAACTTTTTTGTCCCATTTTCTTCCATATAACAAATATTATTTTTATATGGAAGAAAACCGTTCGGCACAAAAAAAGAATTCAGTGGGCTACAAAACTCCACACTCATAATCTTTCTAGGAAATCTATTTGATAAAGCTCGAAATTTTTATGAAAGTTTGTTGAATCTTGAATCGAAAAAGTTACCAAATCGAAAAATATGTTACCAAATAACCAAATTTGATAAATAAAGAAAAAAATTACCAATTTTGGTAAAAAATTACCAAAGCGGCAACGCTGCACCTGACTGAAACACATCCTTTCATGTAGATTTTTTGATGCGGAATTTAAATCCGGCCGCAGATTTGCTTAAAGTGCCAAAAACTCGGCTTTTGGCGATATTTGAGATTATGTTATGAAAACAAGTTTTTTTTTCTCATTTCTACTTAAGCTATTATTTGATACTACTCTATCTCTTTAAAATTCATTTTCGTTTGTTATGACTCGATTTTTTCTTTTCGATATTTACCAGCTTTAATGTGCAGTAAACTACAATAGCGATGATGACTTATACGACTGGTATATCTCGAGAAAAAAAATCTAATCGCAACAAATGATTTAAGCAGAAAGAAGTTTGTTCTTCTCATAATATAGCCTCAAAATTCTGAAAACACGATCCATTCAGCTAAAAATTTTGATGTGTCAGCACCAAAAAAATTTACAAGAAGCGATATTTTTAAACAAGCAAAAAAAATAAATAATAATGAAGGTTATTTAATTTAGCTCAAGACCCCGAGAAAGCGTACCGCAACCCACAGTTTGAAAACCATTGCCCTAGATGATAAGGACGACGTCGTCGGGGCTGGGAAAGTTAAGAATACCAGCTCCTACAGCTGCCAAGCGGAGGAATTTAATTTCGGTGTTGGGTTCGTGGTGGGTCAGAGACGTAATTGTCAAGTATTGTCGTTAACCGAAGTATACGAGCATCTCGCCGAAATCTGCATCAAAGTGAGATTTTAAAACAGATACACAGTGGGAAATATCGGAACAAATTCTAGCCCCGGCGCTATTATAAACGTTTGGGTGTATTTTTTTTAAATTTTTTTTAAATACCTTTTAGTTAACCCCACCTCAAGAAAAAAAAAAATTCTCTGACCGGGATTGGTGAAACAATGATTTACGCTTTTTTATCAGTGAGTAGTGAGGCTTTTTTTGTGCGGTAAGGTTGATGAGAATTTTTTCCGATATTTCACACTGTGGGATCCCCCGATGGAACAGAAGAACGAGACGACCAAATGCCAACCGTCAAGCCAAAAAAAATCGTGCTAGGAGACTATAATTTCATGTAGGGCTAGATGTGACTTTTGGCTCAACGGTCGAAAAATTAGCCTCCACAACGAAACTTGCGCGTTGTGTTTCAAATGAACCAAGATCGAAGAAAACTGCAATCGAAAAATTCGGCTTTCATTGTAGTGCTTTTGGCGAAGTCTGCAATAGAGCGATAGAGGCTAGCAAAGATCGAAAATTCTTCTTCTTTACGCACAAGAAGGGCGCCGAAAATACTGCCAGGATATTGGAGACTTACAGAAGGTGTTAAACGAAGGGGGGAAATGCTTCAAGATAAGAAAAGCCAACTGGTAACTGTCGCCTGGAGCAGGCATAGCTTATGAAGGAAACACTTATACACCCAGAGCTGGGTCGTAATGATTCCTTTAGGAATTAAATTACTCCCAATTACAGATTACAAGGAATTGGAATTAGGAATCAATTCCTTTAGTCCACAGCAAAGGAATCGATTACTTTTTCAATTCCTTGAAGTAATTTCAAATGTATTTTTTTTTTCTTTAATTCCATTACAAGGAATTCCATATTGTAATTGGAATAAATTACGTGCTAGTAATGTAGTTTTTTTTCCAATTCCTTTGAAAGGAATTGAAAATGTAATTGATTTTTTTTTCAATTCCATTACCTGGAATTGCAAGAGTACTTTAGTTTTTTCAATTACTCAAAGGAATTGTAAAAGTAATCGAGAAACTGAAAGTTCATTCACGAATGTACAATGTGGAATTTTTGTTGTGGTCAAAAATTAAAATCGAAAGCAGACATTGGACATCTTCTATGTATATCTATATATATAAAAAAGTTGTGTTCGTATGTCACGGTCATCAAAACCCGAGAACGGCTGAACCGATTTGAATAATTTTTTTGTATTATTCGGTATAATACCAGAACCAATGGTTTCGCATAAATTTTGAGGGTTGCCACCTATTTTAAAATTTTTAAACCCATTATATTGATAAAATTAACGAATTTTTAAAATATGGGTATCAAGTTAAAGAGGTTTAAGAAAGATAACTGCTGGAAGTATTTTTGACGAGGGTTGCCACCTATTTGAAAATTTAAACTCAGTCAAATTGTTAAAAAAATTAAAATATTGCCATGTGGGTTTCAAACTAAAAAGTTTTAAGAAGGCTTACTGCCGAAAATATGTTTGAGGAGGGTTGCCATCTGTTTGAAAATTTAACTAAATTACATTGATAAAATAAATAAAATATTCCAGTTTGGGTATCAAATTAAAGAGGTTTAAGAAAGATAACAGTTGGAAATATTTTTGAGGGGGGCTGCCAGCTATTTGGAAATTGTAACTCAGTTAAATTGATAAAGTAAATGAAATGTTGGCAAGTGGGTGTCAAACTAAAGAGTTTTAAAAAGGTTTACAGTCTACCATGAACACTTCCAGAAATATGCAATATGAAAAGTTCGATTTATATGGGAGGTGCCACGCCCCATTCTCAAACCACACAACTTTTCTCCATGAGTATGGAATTGGTCTTATATATGTATATATCACCACACCCAGTTCTAGTCCTCTACCACAAATATATGCAGTTTGAAAAACTCGGTTTGTATGGGAGGTGCCACGTCCCCTTTCTATAATAATAATAATAGATTGGCGCTTACACATATGTTAGTGTTTGGCTGAGCTTCTCCTCCGCTTTGTGGCGTGCGCCTTGATGTTGTCACACAGCGCGGGGACCTACAGTTTTACGCCGACTCCGAACGGCGATTGTATTTTTTGTGANTCCCCTTTCTATAATAATAATAATAGATTGGCGCTTACACATATGTTAGTGTTTGGCTGAGCTTCTCCTCCGCTTTGTGGCGTGCGCCTTGATGTTGTCACACAGCGCGGGGACCTACAGTTTTACGCCGACTCCGAACGGCGATTGTATTTTTTGTGAGAAGCTGTTTTTCATGGCAGAAATACAGTCGGAGGTTTGCCATTGCCTGCCGATGGACGACCGCTGTTAAGAAAAAACTTTTTTTTTCTATATTTTTGCGATGTTGCTTTGACCAGGGTTTGAACCCTGGTGCTGCGGAGTGGAAGCGCGCACTGCTTACCAATACACCACAGCGGCCCCCTTTCTATATCGAAACATTTTTTTAACCTATAACCATCCTTGGAAAGGCTGCAGTCGATTCCGAAATTTCAAAAAAATCGGTACGGCCTTTCTCGAGCTTTGCGAACAGAAAAAAACGCCTTTCAAAATATATATTAGTATAGACTAGCCAACATCTGCTTGTTTCGCGGCTTAAAACACTGCTACCGATGAAAATCGATGGATAAATAACCAAGTTTGCAAGGGTTAAGTGAAAGTCCAATAATTTTTTTGTAGGAAATACTATAAGGAAATAATGTTACCCATACGCCATATCGTACATGACCGTATGACCATGTTAAAGTCTGAATTTTTTTCATTCGCAATGAAAACTTAAAATGAAAATAACTTGACTAAATGACCTTATCTAAAGAAACTGTATAAAGATCCCTAACATACTACTTAAAATTAATTTTACGTCTCTCGGCGGTTTTTGTGTAATTTTACCGTCGTTACAGTGTTATCATCAAAATTTAGCCATAGCAATAGAATTTGTTTATAAAACTCTTAGGAGGTAGGATCTCCAGTCCCACAGGGCTCATAATTCAAGCGGACTCTATCCTCATTTGTAACGCAGGATACCAGTAAGAGTACTTCAAAGGCCCCAGAAGGCACGCCATTTTGGGTAGAATTAAGGGTGCCATAATATACACAATTAACTCTGCATTTTTATAGATACGCAGGTATTAGTCCAAGAGAACAGCAGTGCCCAAGGCAGCAACGTTTATGGGTCGCGGTAGGATCTGGAAAACTTAACCGTTACCCTATAAACTGAACAGCTACTGTTTAAGCTATTCAGTTTTCTTAAAGTCCAATTAGTAATACTACTTAGGTATAAGTTGTTTATTCAAGGCAGTTAGCAATCAAGAAATTTAACAAAGCTATTGCAATTCAACAGTAAACAATTTTTTTGTTTTATAAAGTTTTTGATTACTTTTTAGATTACTTTGAGGAATGGAATTGGAAAAAAATCAATTACATTTTCAGTTGCTTTCAAAGGAATTGGAAAAAAATTACATTTTCAATTCCTTTCAAAGGAATTGAAATAAAAGAAATTACATTACTAGCACGTAATTTATTCCAATTACAATATGAAATTCCTTGTAATGGAATTAAAGAAAAAAACAATCCCATTTGAAATTACTTCAAGGAATTGATAAAGTAATCGATTCCTTTGCTGTGAACTAAAGGCATTGAATCCTAATTACAATTACTGAGGAATGTAAATGTAATTGTAATGTAATTGCATTTACCCAGCTCTGTATATACCTTGCTGAAGAGTCACTCTTTCCTCAGGTTATACAATCTAGATGCCTATTTATAATGGTGATTTCTTAGAATAACTGCTAGTGGCAAGTTTAGATGATCTTTCTGATGATATCAACTACTATTATTTTAAAGCTTAGAATTTGAATACTTAAACAAATTTTCCTTCGCAGACTTAAATTAGGGATACGAATTCCCTTATAAACATTGATTACTATTTTAAATAAGTTCATTGCAATATACATACATATGCACATTAGCCTGTATCGGAAAAACTGTCGCAATACATCCCCGAGTCTGAAGTACTTTTGCAAGGCAATTTTTTTTTAGCCGAACGAAGGGTCCTTTTTTTAATTTTTCGTCATATCATTTTCATTTGTAGCCGGGTTTTAAAGTACGGTAAATCGATGTTCTTGTCGAAAAGAAAACTTTTTTGTTCCAAATTTCATTGATCTCGAGTATCCCGTTCTAGTACTTACCCACCAGACCTCAGTACCTACCACCGCAACGTACCTCCCTGCTGCCAGTAAATCACCTCAAGCTCACCAAACATCATTAAACTTTCGCTAAGATAGTATTTTAATTATTCCTGTAGAACTATTTAAAAGAAAAATATTGCCGAATGTTATCGAAAAAATATTTTTTTCCCGAATTTGCTTTGCAAAAAAACTACTTTAGACTTAGAGGTGTACGTCAACCTATTTTTTGTTTGCTAGTAAGGTGGTATGGTCTAATGTACATACATATTATATGAATCTTATTTACCTCTGCACACATTCCTTTATAGATTTCATCTGTGTCCCAGGGACCTCTTTCCGGCAGTTTTATATCTCGTCTCCTCAATTCTTGCACACAATCGGTCAAATCGAATATGGGCAGTGGATCAATGCGAGCCTTAGCCACCTTTGCGGTCAAATACTCAACGTAATGTGTGCTGAAAAGATCAATAGAAAAATTTCAGGTGAGTTCAGACATAGAAATTTTATGAGTTACATAAATCTACATGCACGTATACTTATAAATTAGAGCTAAGGATTAGGGTTGCTTCGCACACTCACCGACATAGTCCGGCATGCTTATTGGGCACTTCGCCATTGCATACTGTGTCCACCAGTCCAGTGGGTGTCTCCTTTTGCAAGGCAATTGGGCAACGCGCCATCTTCGGCGATGATGTTGATGCTTCCTCTGAGTCTGCATTAGGCTGCTCTCTAGGGTCTTCATCATAGGGCACATTATTCTGTTTAAGCAACATTTGCAATTGTATTGGCAACTTGTCGCGCAAATAGAAGAGACAATTGCGCGGATGATGCGCATGCAGGCCCAATTTGGCGCAGTAGGAGGAAATAGAGCATTTGGCGCCCATCATGAAAGGTTTGCCACAACCATAGCAAAACTCGTACTTGCATTGAGTGCAAGTGAAATGCATACAACCGCCTCTGAAAGCAGACAAGAAAGAAAAGGGTTTTGATTTTTTTTTTTTTGTGTTTTGTAGCGGCATATCACTCCACAAACCTGGCCAGCGAGTATCTGAATTTGCACTTCGGACAGTCGATGCCGTGTTGCGCCAAATGCTCTTGCACGCCTTGTGCCTGCACTTCGGGATCATTTGCCTCCTTCCATTCTTTGAATTGTTCGCACGTTATGCCCTCGTGTTGTTTCTCCCACTGCGCGTGAAATATCAAAAAGGAAATAAGAGTAGACACACACTTTTTTACTTTCCGCTCACACTTACCGCCTTCCGACACTGCGCGCACGTCACAGAACCGCAGTCTGGACAAATCAGGCGCTTCTGCTTGGGACGCGCAAAGAAACCCGATGAGCACTGTATGCACCACTTGAAATTGGGGTCTTGCAGTAGAGTGCGATCTCTAAGCTTGCGTTGAAATAGCTCATGCACTTCGGCATCTAAAATACTCTTGAGAAAGATGTCTAAATTTGAGAAATACTCCAAATTTTCATCCTCATGCTCGTTGTGTCCATGCAGTTCGGGCAGTTTGCAGAACGGACAAGTGCAATCGTTAATGCTGCGATCGGTTATCTAATTCGGTAGAAGAAATAGTGTACATACATGTGAGTTTGAAGAAGCGTACAGCTATCGATTACTTCACCCACCTGCACTGTAAAATATGTTTTGGCGCATTGCTTGCAACATTTATGCGTGCATTTGAGCATTGAAACAATCTGATTCATCGGATAAGTGCCCATGCAGAGTTCGCATTCCTGCTGTAGCATTGAAATGGCTTGATCGAGGTCACTACACTCCTTGGCCGCCCACAGCGAAACGTCCTGTTGAAAGCGCATGTGAATCAGCGCAGCAGCAATTTGTGCCTCGCCGATGCTTGCAACTAGCTTTTCGTCCACGAATTTTTGCACAAGTACCTGTAAACGGGAGACGGACATTATACACGTGGTCTCACTGGCAAAGCTATTTACCTCCGTTGGCACCACTTCTTGTTCCTGTACGCTGGGATAGGCTCGAAATACAGGCACACTCTGCTTGCGCTGTCTTATTTCCAGCGGTTCAGGTTCCTCTTCAGTCGATGTGGTCTCAAAGTCGTCATCTGAAAAGCATGTTTCGTGATATTTTTTCTTGGGTATGCGTGGATGGGTGCGGAAAATGCTGGTTGCGGCAGCAGCTTTGGAGGTACTAGCGGCCGCTGAAGTGCTGGGCGTAAATTTGGTAATAGCCTCGGTAATGGACTTCTTACGTACTACGGCTGGTGGATTTTTGGGTGGTTCAAGGCGGTTTGTCAACTGTTTTTGACGATTGAGGAACTCTTGTTGTATTTTCTTTACGGAGGAGATGCCGATGGGACCTGGCGGTCCGGAAAACGATTTCGAACGCAAAGGCACCTTTTTCGCTGTTTGCTTAGGTATTTTGCTCTCCTTGAGCTTCGTATTATCCAACTTAGACTTATCCATGACGGGTGTACTTTTTTGGACGATCGGTTTGTCGGTGCGCGCGGTGTTTGGGACACTTCGTGCAACCTTCGAAGTGGAAGACTCACCGTTGTCTGTTCTAATTTGCGGTATCTTGCTTATTGCACCAGTTTTAGTGCTTACTGAGGGTTTACTTTCCAATGCGTGGTGTTCATTTGTGCCAGTTAGACTACTTTTCGTTTCAATGGCAGCAATTGCATTGAGATTTGTGGTTTCTACATCCACTGGTGCAGCCATTTCTTGTGTCCTTTCAACTTCAGCGAGTGTGCGCGGCACGTCAGTCGCTTTACCACTGTTGGCTTGGCTCTCATCTAGAGTGGTAGTTTTTAGTTTGTTTTCGTTTCCAGCTGTCTCTGCTTGTGTCTGCCTGCTCTTATCGCTCGACAATACTGTTTCTACTGGCAGTTCGGGTATATGATTCTCAACCTCCATTTCGTTAGCTACAGTTTCTATTAGGTTAGCATTAGTTGTGGGCTTACTAGCATTAGCATTAGAAATAGGCTCAACTTGTGTAGCAAGCTTGGATAATGAAGCATTTTCAAATTCATGATTAGGAACAGTAGCGCTTGTACTTGGGGTCTCAAGGGTTATAATGACTTTGGTATCATTTGATGGGGGAATGATTGTAATTTGTTTGTGAGCAGCTTCGGTATTCGTACTATCGTTGTCGTGTTCACTTTCACGCTTATCGTCGACAACCGCCACTATATCGGTTTCGTCATCTATGTTTCCCGCTACAATACGTTCTTGAGCTTCAGCTTCGTCAACCCTTAGTTCAGCTGCGCCATCTGCTTCACTCAAACCCTCCTCATCTTCTTCATCAAAGTAGTCTTCGTCGTCAATATCATTCTCTGTTAAATCATCTTCATCATATTCTGCCTCATTCTCCTCCAGTGAACCATCCCAGTCGTCAGCTTCTTCATCTTCATCTTCATCCTCATCATATTCATCTTCGTCTGTGTACTCATCCGTGTATTCTTCCTCGGAAGATTCGAAATCCTCAATATTTATTTCATCTCTCATTTGCTTAATCAAGCGCTGTGTATCTTCAACGAGTTCGGAGAGGTTCTGCTTTGAGGCGTCTGGCGAAAGCACAAACTCCAATGCTGCTATCTGTCTGGTGTTCTTGCTGAGATTTGCATTTATTGCTGTGTCGCTTGTAGATTGCTGTATGTCCGCTGGTGGTTCATTTCCGACCACTAGCAATACTCCGTTCTCGGAAGTTACAGAACGCGCTTGTCCACTGCTGGAGAGTTCACTCTCAATGCTGTATAGTTCGTCATCGGATGTTTCGTTACCGTCGTCGTTTTCACGCTTAGATTCGGATCGTTCGTTGTTATGAAGTTCTTCGTCCGCTGATAGTTCAGCAGCATCCTGAAATACTTCATTAGTTGGAGATTCGGATGCATGTACTATTGAACTGGCTTGAGTTTCAGTCGCTAACTCGAATATTATTTCAGTTGCATGTTCTTTCACAGATTGGTTTGCCGTATCTTCACTGTCGTTTCCTAATTGGTCAACTACTGCCTGAGCTTCCTCAACTCTTTGCTGAATGTCTTCAACAGTTATGGTCTCCATTTGCATTATTTCTTCAGATTCCTCCGGAAGAATCGAATGCTTTTCTGCTGGACGAGTCTCTCTTTCGGTGCTGGTTTTCTCTTGAGCGACCTTATCATTTGATACCCGCAAAGATGACTCCTCCTCGGCATGCAGAACTTTAACTACAACACTGGGTTCTGTATCAAATGCCACTAATAAAGTTTGCCCCCCTGCGGCCTGGCTTTCGTCTGCTTCATAGCCGGTATCTGCTAGATATGTTGCTGTAATCGTCGCTTCTAATACTGACTGTCGATCTTGATATGCAAAGTATCTTCCTGTCGTGACTGCTGGTTCAGCCGCCGCTTGTAATGTTTGGTCTTCTACGGATTGGCTGTCTAGCTTTTGAGACTTGCTGCTGGCCTGTACCGCCGTCTTTGTCTCCGCGCTCAATGGCTGTTCTTGAGAAATATCTTCAGTGGTGTTTTGTGCCGAGCGTGATTCTTCGGGTATTGAAGCTTCTGACTTATTCTGTGTCGCATGTGCCTCAGATGGTGTTTCCTCTTGAATTGCGTCCTTAGCTGATAAGGGAGCATTTTGCTTTGCAAGTACTTCACTTGTCGTTGCTTCTAAATTTTCAGCCAAGCTTTCCAAACTCTCTTCTGCTTGGATTTCTGTTACTGCCACGGATGTGCTGATGGCGACGTTTTTTACTATTAATATTTCCTCCTCTACCTGTCTATCCGTTTGATTTAAAGTGTTAGTCCTTTCCTCTAATGTAGGGCGATCTTTGTTAGTTGCATGGACTTCATTTTCATTTGTTAGTTTGGTTTCAACAACAGTTAGTTGACTAGGTGTTTTAGATCTTCGCTCACCGGAATGTCGACTTGCGCCCCGACGTACTGGAATACGTGACACCTTCGGTTGTCTGTCCCTTGCTGCTGTTGCTTCCTCATTAGTGTTGCTGGTATCTGGTGTTAGTGATTCATTTTGAGAACCACTGCTAACTAGGTGTCCTGTTGGTAGATCTTCTGACAATGTACTCACTTGAGGTTGAGTAAGAACTATGCTTTCGTTGCCAACTTTTGCTCGCACGTTTTCTTCTTCAGTCCTTTGGCTCTGGGCTTCTTGCTGTATATTTAATTTTTTTGCTACATTGCGATCCTTCGATTGGGTCTTTCTGTCGCTAACATTCTTTGGTAACTGACTTTTTCTCTGGCGTCTCTGTGCTGTTTCATTTCTTTTAAGTTTCGTGGCATCTGTGGAGCTTCCCATGGGCCTCATGTCCTCTTGTTGGGAGGCTGGAGTTTCTGGTGTGGAAATCGTAGCTTCAGTACTCTCATTTGTCGGAGGAGTTACTACTTTAACCAATGATTCTTGTGACCTTTCATTTAGAAATGAGGTCTGTGTTTCATTGGCGACATTGTTTTCTTTTGACTGCGCTTCCCTTGACTTTTCGTGTGTTTCAGTGGTTGAAATTTTTGTGCTTTGGCTTGCTTCGTCTACATGTCCATTTGAAGGTTCAGCTAGTTCGCTTGAATTTTGAACTTTAACTGCGGTGTAGAGTCTTGTTTCTTCAGTATCTTCTGGCGTTTGGCTCCATTGTGCCTCTTGGGATACTCTGCCTTTCGAAAGCTCCTCGTTTGCTTGTTCTATCTCGTCTGCACTCCCGATTGTAGTCTCATTTGACCCAGCACCCTCCTGTTCTACACTTAATATTTTCCCTTCTTCTGGTGCCATATACATTTTGTATATCTTCCTTTCCGCTTCATCAACTGAATCGAAATCGAATTCCTCTTCATGCTCCCTATCGAGCGCACGATCGAATTCCATGCGGAAGTTCGCTATTTCTGCCGCATAAACGAACGCTGGTGGCACCAGTTCTCGTATAGTACCCTCTTTTATATTTGGCCCTATAACCTCTTCTAAAATAAACTCTTCAGCGTCGATAGGTGGCGGTTCTGGCGGCGGCACTTTTTGTTCCATTATTGTTTGATTCGCTGCATTTGATTCCATTGCATCCTCGGCCATGAGTTCCATCTCCACCTGTTGCACCAGATTTGGTACTATCTCCTGTATATGCTGCCACACAAAGTTCTTAACATCCATCTGACTTTGACTTCTACTGTTTGCAGTCGAAAGAGAGCGCTTGGCATGTTGTGTCGTTATTGGGCTCTTCATTAGTATTCTCATCATTTCGGGATCATTTTCATGTTCCAACTCTTTCTTGCCTAAACTATCACCTAACATAGTTTCCATTGTTTTGAGCATTGGATCGCTTTGCTTAGTGGTCTGATTTTGTTCGATATTACCAATTAGGTTTTCAAGATCTTTTAGCATGTTTCGATTATTAAATGCGGGTTCGTCTAGGTGAAATGTGCTTGATGATAGCGCGTCTCTACTGTAGGGACTATGACGGTAGATGTCATCGTACATGGGATTGCGATATTCGTTAGTGGATGGTTCTTGAAACGGCGAGGGATGATCGATTATGAAAGCTGCACCAGCTGCATTTGGTGTTTGCAAACATTCCGAAGCGTTTGCGCTGAGAAACTCATGAATTTCTACAGTATGAAGAGAGAGAAACAGAAAAATCAAAAACCAAAAAAAAAGAAAACAAACAACAGAAGGAAAGAGTGGGTGTAGTTAAGTGATGACTGTGTAAGGCTCTGTGGTAGAGTCCATCATCTCTAACCTGGTTGAATTGTGTGCTCAGCTGCGGCTGCTTGGAAAAAACTGGCGCCACTTTCATTCTCAACACCGGCCGGTGAGCCGCGTATGCGCATTAAGAAAGGTTTCAGTTGCGTACGTCCCAAGTCGAGTAGCGCCAAGTCGGCATTGCCTTGGTGTATGGTTAGTGCAGTTACTATATCTTCGCGCGAAAAGTTTCCCTTACGAGAGATCTCACGATATTTACGTTGCCGTTGTTCAATGCATTCCGATACAGCTTGCCATATATTGCCGCCATGTTGCCGCAATGCTTCACGCGCTTCGGTCTGTGAGATTGTGCCGATAATATTTTCTACGCGCTCCTGCCCATACTTTGTCGACAGACTTTGTACGGTCTGTATGAGTTTGTGCCAGTTTTCGTGTAACCATTGTATAGGATGTATTGAAGTGCCGCAGTATTTGAGTGCGGCATGCAGCTCTTCAGGTGTGAATTTATAGAGTTCAGCTTCCTGAAAATGGAATGAGAAATTGGAAGGTTGCCTTTTTGAGTAGATAACTCAGGGTTTAATTGCATACTTTCAATAAGATGTATAGCTCGGTTTCGGGTTCTTTGTGTCTCGGCTCGTAATGTGGCATGTCTGGAGAGTATACGCTCAGCGGTGAGGGAGCATCTCGTTGAAACTGCAACGAAAAAAATTTGCATATATCCATATATTTTACTAATCACATTAAGAATTCATCCCACTCGAAGTCCCTTCGATACGAAAGCAAGTTTGATACTGATTTACGGAAGATTTACTTCTGAGAAAATTTTTGCGGAGGTCCGAAAACTATATATTCATAGACAGTTAATTGACTCTAAGTATATTTCTCAGTTCTTTAGTTCAATTCCCCCCTAAGAATTGTGTCCCTAAGAGCTCACTGCTCTATGCTCTGTATAAATCGGGGTTCACCTGGGTAGGTTCGGTCTGTCTATTTTAATGAAGTTGAATTTTATTTTAGCACAGAGGGGAACCGAGCGATTTTTGCTGAGCTTAGATCCTTTTAGTTAGAAATAGGCCCCTGCAGTCTGTGCTGAGAAGTACAGTATATGTTACCACCCTGTGGCCAGAGTGACGCGGGTCTCTCGTGGTAGTTGCAGCTCGGTGTCTGAAATGTGTGGAGATTGGGCTCAGATCATGGCATTCATAGGTCGAGAGTCTCTGTATGAATACCGTTGATAACTAGTCGATACACCATCGGTTTCAGTTGCTGGTCGATGTAAGTCCGGAGCACGTCCTAAAGCAAGTATCTGTGGCGCGGCGTTCAGGCAATTTTGAAGCTTCGTTCACTGCGCCCGACTATTCCCTGGCGACCACACAGTTGTAGCATAGTTCAGCGTGCAAATTGCCCCAGCTGCTGTCGGCGTACGACTTGAGGACATTGTTGCGGCTCTGTACGCGGTTGTGTGTGTGGAGTAGGAGAGGAGGCTATCAAGATAACCCTAAGATTTGCGGGTTGGTCACCGTTGGAATTGGTGTGCCATCGACATGAATGCCTAGCTGAAGCCTTCGTCCAAGTGGGGTAGAGGGTAGCAATTCAGTCGTCAATTGAGCCGGGAGGACACCACCCCGGGGAACGCCTTGTTTAATTGTCCAAGGTTGTGGTATTTGACAAAAGGTTACTGACGCCTTTGACAAGCTCAACGCTCCTAGGACTGTTCTCTCACAGGGGCGGTTGCCGTTAAGGCCATGGGTTACCTGAGGTTTTATTGCGTTAAGTGCTGTGGTCTGTGAGGTACAGCAGTAGCAAGGCCTCTAGTGTTTTTGCGACGGGTGAGAGGAGTGTTTTCGGCCGATAAGACTCCCCTTTGTTCCCTGGCTTCACAGATTTCAGTAACGGGACGACTCTCCCCAATTTCCACAGGTCAGGAATGATGAGAGTAGTCAATGGCTTTGGATACTTTCGCCTTCCCGTTTTCCACATGGCCTTCATGGCTTGTGAAAGCAAGTGGTGTACTATTTTTCGGCAGTTTGTACAGCCTTCTGGTAACGATTGGCCTTTCTACTCTGTCGTTACGTCTCATCGGATTGGACAGGGACCTCACCGTTTCACAGACCTTATTCATACCTAGTTGCCTAGTAAGGTACGTTAGGAGGGCATTCCTGAGATTGACCTAGCGTAGGTGATCATCTTCATCACAAACAACAGCTGCTTCTGCGGGAGCGTCCGATGCATCCGGATGGAATGAAGTGAGCTGCGGTGAAGGTGCTGTAAGTAACTTCCGTGAAGCCGTTCCAATCAGCTTTGTTAAAATTGTCATAGGTTCGGGGGTCTGCAGAAGTATGTTTAAGTCACCTACTACCTTACGGTCTTAACCTCATAGTAGCGCAGATTGTGGTGAGTTTAGGTGTTGCTCCTGTGAGCTTCTTGGAGCAGCGCAGGCTTTCTTGGTGCTGGTTCACACCCGCATGTTGCTTGAGCTGGTGGTGGTGTGGGCGGGTTAAGCCGTATGTCTTGAGCAACAAGGAAACAAAAAATCTATGGTCCACTCCCTATGTGGCCTAAGGCTTGGCCAGGCTCTTAGGTCACTCCATGCGTTATAGGTGTTGCGCCTAACCGAAGTGGAGTTCATATGAAGTCGTCTCTGCCAAACGCAGAAGAAGTAGACTTGCCTGCGGTCAAGAAAACCCAGAGTCATTCTGGTACGTAGAACCGGCTGTCGTGGGAGTGTTGGGCAGGGTCTCATGGCACTCGTTCCGGTAATTGCAACTGTTCTCATTAGCTCCTTTTAAATCCATCTAAAATGTTGTCCAAAGATTCGTAAAGGCTGTAGTAACCTCGCGTCGATAGAACGAAATCCTAGTTGTAGCCAAATCATCAGATCAAAGACCGAAGATATATGCGAAACTGTTCAAATTTTCATGATAAAATTCAATAAAGACGAAAGGCGAAATTCAGCTTAGGAGCTGTAACGAGTGTTAGAATTATTTGCAGCGCATACACCCGAAAGATTATAAAATTTTTCTCTATAATTTCTAAACTTTTAATATTGGAGCCATTAATGAAAATGAGCCCTAATTTTTTTTTCATTTTTCACTTTATGGTGGGTGCTTGAGCTAGCGTTTTTGTCCATGTTACGCTTTCTAGTATCTTCTACTAATATCTGGCGAACATATTTGTTTTTTTTTTTTCAAAATAGTTTTCTCAAACTCTACAAACCTGAGAATTTTCGCTATAAAATATACCACCGCCCGTTGTTGTCGTTGGTTCTGTGACATTCACTTCTGGCTGTCGTATTGGTAACGTATCGTAAGTCTAAATAAAAACAACAAATACATTTTTAGCCAACTAAGAAAATCAAACAAGAAGCCTACTTGAGTGGAAATGCTTTGCGGAGGCGGTGATGTGCCCGTTTCCTTAACTTTTCTTTGTGACTTTTGCGAGTCTTTCACTTTGGGCAACTCACGAACGGGTGAAGTGCCGCAACTAGTCGAGACCTTAGTGCTCTTCTTTGTCTTTTCAGCTTTACGCATAATCTCATTAGCTGTAGTCTGTATGTTATCATCCAAAGCGGCCCATATATCCTCAACCGATTCTGTAAGATTATATAAAGTGCGCTGAGTTAGGTGGTTTTGGACAAACGAGTGGGAACGAGTGTTTGTGCTGTTTGAGGGGTAGTTTGAAAAGACAATGGAGTTAGAAGAAAACAACAGTTTTTGGTTGGAACAATAATCGTAAGCATGGTGTGAGTATATTTATTCTGAATTTTTATAAAAGTTATAAAAAAAAAATTAGTTTGTATTACAAAATATTTTGAGATTTGTGCAAAAATTAACACAGGATACAAAATGAAAAGGGATTAATATGTTATGGTGAAATTCGTGTGGGTACTCATAAGCACGAGGAGCACTCATAAAATTGTATTCAATTGATCTTCGTTCCTTCCAAAAACGTGATTTTCTTGCTCCTACCTTTCTTCTTCGCAAGTGTTGTTGTATCCGACTCGTTCTCGGACGAAGTGATCTTCAACTTGGACATGCCATTTGACAAGTTGGTGATAATGCTTTGTGTTACGCCGGCTTTTCGTTTAGATGCTGCTGTTGTGGTACCAGTGACTGTGCTGGTGCTGCTGCTTGTACTGTTAATCATGTCTTTTGGTTTTTCTTTGACTTTGTCTTTCGGTTTGTCTTTCGTTGGTTCTGTGCTGCTCGATCGTTTATCTTTGCTGAAGGCCTGCCTCTCGGTAGTGTTCGAAGACTCAGCATTTACTTTCGCAGGCTGCTCTTCGTTTGCCTTAAACGTCGTGGGTGCAGTTGTGGTAGAAGTCTTACGCGCTGTGCGACTAGGAGTTTTGCAGCAGATCAGGCAAATCTTTACGTTCGGTTCGTTAACGTACGTGCAGAATTCGCATTCCCATTCGTGATCAGGTGTCGAGGGTGGTGGGCCCAAGTCGTCTTCGTTAGCTTCGTCGGCGTCCGGCACACGCGCTGTGCTGGCTTCCTCCAATTGCGTGTTTGGTGCAGTAGCTATTTCCTCCTCCACGTCTTGCTGCTCGCTTTCAGTCTCTTCACTTCCACTCTCCTCTTCCTCTTCGGAGGCGTTATTTTTATTTGACCATACATTTTCGGTTTCGTTTCGATCTGTGTCCTGCTTGCCGCCAGCTTTCGTGTCGGTTGCACTACTCGCCTTCGCAATTGACCGACTACCGCCTGCTTGCACTTCTGTAGAAACTTTAGTGGGCTTCTGTCGCGCAGCCTCAGCCACCTTCTCCTTCGAACTGCTGCGTTTTGTGCTCCTATCCATCTTCTCTAGTATTTTGGCTTGCACTAATGCACGCGTGCCGGATGACTCCGAATCCAAGTCCGAATAAATGCGCGTTGGCTTAAGTGTATTGACGAAACCTGGCTCATTTTGTCGACTACCGCTCGTGCTGTGGTTCGCAGTGGGCCGTCGGCCAGGTAACCAGTCACTTTGCACGGACTTTGCAACCGAACCGCGTCGCTCACGCGCATCACGTAGCTTCGAACGCGTAGTTCGCTGATTCGCCTCACTTTCATCGTCTAGCAACTGCGAGGCACTCGAAATGCGTCGCTGACGTGCGCGCATAGTATTTGTCATGCCGGAGCGATTTGAAATAATTGAACGGCGATCATCTTGATCGGAGTCTTCGTCGTCGGTGAGTTCGTCCTCGACATAGCTGGTGGTGCGTTGTTTTCGCCGTACCGGCATCGACTTGCGACTCATAGCGGGCGAGACAGCGCGTGATGTGGCGCGAGAACGTGTCGGTGGTGGCATGCCTATAACACCTAGTTAGCGAAGAGAAGTAGTATAAATTAATAAAGATTCCCAGAAATTCATCAGATATCTTACCTGGATTCATCACTGGCATGCCCGAATTATACGGATATGGGTACATGCCGGTCATCATGCCGGTTTGGTTCATGAAGACCGGTGGTGGCGCCATCATACCACCAGCTCCGTGATGATGGGGAAGCATATAGCCAGCGCCGACATTCAGTGATAAATTAGAGCGATTGAGTTGTTGTTGCGAGGTAAACTGATTACCCCAATCGCCGCCGGGCTGAACGTTCATGTGCATGGGACGTTGGTTATGCGCGTGCCAGGCATTCGCTTGTGGACTAGCGCATGTTGCGAAATTTAGATGAGCCATCGATTGAGCCTGTAGAGTAATGAAGTAAGGTTTTATTAAGGAATAAGACTGCGAGCTCTCGTATTATTTAATAGTTAGATAATTTAGACTTAGCTTGGATTCTAATTGGTGTCTAATTGTCCGTCCTAACATCTTAAAGATCTCATCAGTCAGATGGTATACTAGCTGTTAATACTTTAGCCTATTTATTGCTTGCAATTAGGTATTTGCTTAGTACGTGATTGCTCTTCAAAGCGAACTCGTTTTAACTTCTCAGTGGTCGTCGATACCCTCGGGCGACTTTAACAGCCTTTCCCCTTGAGTTGCCACTTAAAAATCCTCCATTCCCTGGAACGAAGCCAGAATGGGATTTCAATTCGACTCCTTGCAGAAAAAAACGCTAATGATGTCAGTGATCATTGCTGTCCGAATCAGAGGCGATTCAGACTCCAGACGTGTATCCGAACCCCTTGTGGAGATGAAAGGTAGAGGCCTATTGTCCTCTGACAATTTTTGATTAGCTGAATCACCTCCGACTAGCGGAGGAATGATTTTTGAACTGATTTATTTTGAAGAAAACTAATTTTGTTCGCACCGGTAAATGGAAAAATTGAAAATCACGGTAATACCATGCTACGTCCTACTTGAAGACGGTGGTCGACAGGTATCTAAATATCGCATTACTAGCGTCCGTGTACCCTCGACTCAAGCATCTATCGCTGTATGTTTTTTCACCTTTGAGTTGGGATGATTTGTGGAAATGCAATATCGGATCAGTGGACCAAGCGCGCAGTGGTATAGACGAAAGTCCGAGACCATTACCCAGACATACCGCCTAAAACTGCACCATCAGCCAGATATATAGCGAGAGGCATGACTGTATCTAGTCTGATACCAGTTGCCCCCAATGTGGCGAGTAGTAATAGACGCACTTCCGGCATTACCCGCAGGCAGAAACCACCAATGGAGTAAATAACGTGCTTAGACCCATAGGATGACGTCCCAAACTCGCACCCAAACTCGATATGTTTTTCAGGCGTTTATAAGACAAACTATATAAAGCATTGCTTCTATCTCTAGTGAGATGGTCGGAGTCAAGTTACAACCGGTAACACAACGAAACTATTTGGTTTCAAATATACCTCTATCAGAGATATGAATGAAGGCAGCCACTAAAACCTAAAGAAGTCTTATCTATTTAAGATCTCTGACATAGACGATACAGTTTTAGTACCAGAAATCGGCTGGACTGTTGTGATTGCCCAGAACGCTCATTTGCCTCCTATGTTTAGAGTTTGTATAAAAAAAAAATTATAAAATCTGATCTGTGCCCGCCTAGAAGCGAAACAGCTCAGTAAGTTTGTTCGCGATTTAGTTGTCGGTCCCTAAATCCTTCTAACAATTCATGAATTCTCACTTTTCACTCACCTGTTGCATAGGATTGTTCATCCATGCGGGCTGTGGTTCAGGTCCGCGTCCGCGATTTATATGATTCAAATTGAACACCGAAGTACTCATACCGCGTGTACCCAATTGACCATTAACGTGACGTTGCTGTTGTTGCTGTTGTAAGTGAGACGAATGCATCTGCCGTTGATTAAACATATTTTGAAAATGCGTATCATCCGTAAGGTCAAAATGAGATGAATTGATCCCGGACGACATACTGCCTGAGCGAAAATGTGATGGCGACGGTGAGATGTTTGACCATTGATCGAATGAGAGGTTCTGGTTGATTGATTGTTTGATTGTTTGACAAAAGTGGTGGCGGGCGGTAGTGGTGACACAGTGGGACAAAACGAGTAGAATGTACATACGAACAGCGAACATAAACAAAAAAAAAAAACGAAAAAACAAAAACCAACATACTATATTAGGAGGATTCTATGCGCACGTCACGAACATGTGGACGATGATGATGACGTTTAACGGAACATGGCAACTTGCAATGAGCACTGCTTTACTTTATGAACTGATGGCGGCTTAAAGTACGAGTATGTTGAAAAAATTACCTGATCTGTTACAGAACCGCCACGTTCACTGTTGCCCTTCAGACTCTCCTCTTTTTGCTGGCGATAGCGTTGCTGCAGTAGCGTCATTCTATCCAGTGTGGCGCTAGCCTTGTTCTTGATTTTCTCTAAGGTCACAGACGGTGGCCGTTGTATGCTGTCGAAAACCGATTTGGGTGTGACGGAACGCGATGAGGTGTGCTCACTGGTTGGCGTCTTCGGTGTGTCCGGCAATGGACGATTCATCAGATTCAGTCCGCTCTTGAGCGAACTGACGCGATCTTGCCAGGATGTGCTCTTCAGAGAGGGTGTCGGTGAGGCTGGTATTAGTAGCGTATTCGTGTTGACCTAAGTAGGAAGTGAGTGGCAAATTGTGCAAAGAACACTTAAAACAGTTGGGTGGTCTTGTTGCTGTTGTTGTGGTTTTGGTGGCTTGTTTCCAAAACTCAGCATTTGTAAATATGTAAGTTTTGAGGAAATATGAGAACAGTTGAATAATTTGAGCTTTGTTTGTGTCAAAAATTGATATTTTAGTTTTTTTTTTCGTTTTTATTGAAAACACTTTTCCAATGCGATTTTTACGCAAAGTTTGACAATCGTGTTAGTGGCTTGGTAAAACTTAAGCGCCAAAAAATCGAGAGTAGTACTACACATGGGTACGTATGTATATATAAATTTTTTAGCTTAAAATGCAACAAAAGCTACGCCAAATTAGGGAAAGCTATTTTCAGCGTTTATCTAAAGGCAGTTACTTTGAATTTTGTTCAAAGCGCAATGTGTTTTGGGACACGCGCGTACGTCGCTTGGCAGCTTGTACAAAATATTGGATATTGATTTTTTTAATTTCATTATTATTATTTTTTTTTTTTGTCATGCGCCAAATGACTTGGTACCAAAATCGCTTACGAAATCGTGCAGAAGCGTACCTGTTCCTTGCGCTGCAGCAGTGGTGTGAAGCCGCGTCCTTTGCGTCTGGGTGGCGCCACCGGTGGTGCGGGTCCATTCTGCCCGGGCAAGATTTTCGGCGGCAGGGGTGGACGTGTCTGCTCAATGGACTGAGTTGCGTAAAAAAAAAATAAGGTAAAATTAAAGGGAACTGAAAATAAGTGCTTTTAATAGATTTTTGCGCTCTTCACCAACCTTTCGCACATGCGCACGCCGTTTTGGATGCTTGTGAAACATATCATCGCATGAGGCGCAGAAGATTTGCTGTGCGCACTCCTCGCACGTGACCCAAGGGTTGTGCGAGCCACATAGCGTGCATTTGAGCTTTGCATCTGTGAATACAAAAAATAGATATTAGATGTTTCTTTTAGTTATAATTTCACTACAGCGCACAGTAGGTCAAATAATCACTTTTTCTGTGCGAAATTAAAGTGGGCTTTAAAATCATACTTACACATGCGGCGGCGAGAATGAAAATAGCGAAAAGACATTTTAGCAAGTTTTGGCTAATTTTATTGGTTTAAAAAATTGTTTATTATTTTTTTTTTATGAAAATATAGCTTACTATCTAAAAAACTGTCAAATTCTGTAGAACATTTATAAAAATTCGAGGAATTCGAAATATTGATCAAAGTTTTGAACTTTCTAATCGGTTCTTTTTAAATTTTTTGCAGTGTGCAAAGAAAATATGGCCAAAAATTTGCGTTTTGTCTTATAAAAATTAAATGGCCAACAAAAGTGCACAATCAAATTGCCGAAAATCAACGGTAAGTCCCAGCTACTTCAACCTTTCACTTCATCACGCTAAACTTTAATAGGCTATACAAATTTTTATAAATCTCGTACAAAGTTTGAAATTTTAAGTTACATTATTTTTGTTAGATAACGAGCTACACTTTCATAAAAAAATAATAAACATTAAATAATCGAAAGGTAAATAGCCAAAGAATGCTAAAATATCACTTCCCTATTTACATTTTCGGCACTATATTTTCTAAAGCCGCCTATCATGCTTTATAAAAACAAAAATTTGTTTATTATTCAATTTTCGAAATTTGACTTTCGTGCACAAAAAGGGACTATTTGACCTATTGTGCACCGGCGGGCATATACCTGGTGTACTCGGCGTTTTCGATCTGCTGCCTGCCTTGAGCACTTCATTCGAGTATTGCTGCCCAGAGAATTCGATGACTTCATAATCTGGCTCGGGTAGTTGTTTCGTTTTTGGTGGTAGAATTGGGGCTCTAGCGGCGCTATCCGGCGTCGAAGGAGATGGTGGCGGTGGTGGTTTCGGTCCGACACGATCGTGTGTTTCCGTCTGTAATGTAGTTAGTTAGTTTAATATATGTAGGTAAGTACTATGTAGGCACAGTTATTAAAGCAAATTTTTGTAATTTTTATAGCAAGTTTTAAAAATATTATGCCTGAAAATATACGCACCACCCATTTCGGCATAGTCAACACATTTCGATTTAGTTTAGTTGAAAAAGTGTTCGCATTTGTTTGTGTTGCCATGTTTTGTCAAGTCGTAGCGTCTGAAAATAGATGCGTGAAAATTTTATTAGTAAAAACACACACATACGTGTATATCAAAGCTACTTGAGATAAAATGCATTTCAGGCACTGCGAAAACATAAATTTTGGCATCTGCTTTGTGGTTTTTGAGTTACTTTTACGTCTTTAAAAATAACTTTATATGCGATCGTAAAATTCTTAGACGCAACTTTAATGCAGCATAAAGTACAAAGTCTTCTATTTTGATGGCGTTGACATAATTTTGCTTAAAAATGTTTAAAATTTTTTTTTTTCACAAGCATACATGTATTCATGGGCGTAGCCAGGTAGTGGCAGGGTGGCAGGGGGGTGATCGAGCCCCCCCCCCCCTAACTTTCAAAATTGCCTCATATATATATATAAAATAGTACCCTGAAATGCTAGCCTAATAGGGTCGAGTTGTTCCACTAATGAAACCTAAAAATATGTTCAGACAGGCCGCTAATCGAGCAATTAGATGAGCTTTCTCGTTTAAGACGTTAACTGAGCTCGATTTACCATACAAAATTTCCATTGCTAATTGCTCGATTGATCAGGGATGGAAAATTAAATTTTAAAATTTTAAAATTGTACCTAAATTGCAGAAAAAACTTTACCTAAAAGTAGACAAATGTACCTAAAATGTAAATATGAAAAATAAAATTAGTGAATACCATATCAACTTCTGGACTCTCTATGAAAGGCATCTCTTCGAGCAGTGCGAGACAGAACTACGTATGTTTTCGAAAAGGTGATTCACTTTCCTCAGCCCACTTCGACCTCAAGTTTTAAAAATAAATATTCTCTGTCTATCTAGCGTAATTAACACAGTTACGCTACTTATGCCCCTTCACAAAGGATAGAGACTATTGGGCGAGTTACCCCCATCAGAAAATGCGTTGAAATGTGAATAAAAAGAACTAAAAAATGTACCTAAATTGCACTTTCAAACTAAATAAAGGTACGATTGTACCAATTTGTCCATCACTGTAGCTAATCGAGCAGCTGACTGTGTGAACACCAAAAAGTGGTAGCTCAATTAAAAGGTTAATTTACTCAATTCAATTTCTGTCTGAACTTAATATAAGAAATCGTCTAACAAAGGAGAGCCGTATCGTCAGATTACTCTTCTTTGCATAGTAAGCGTTGGTACTCCTGGACGTCACTACCATTCAAGCCCCATTAAAAATAAATATGGCTTTTGTAAAAGGCACAGTAAAACAACAACACTATACGCTACAGATCGCACACCTTCTTAAAAAAATACACAACTAAGAAAAAAAAATTCGATAGATTTTTATTGCATACTAGCCAATGCCCGCTTACTTCGCGGCGCCTAATAAGAGCTTTTGCGTTGGCCAATGCAAAAGAGCGTTGAAAAACAAAATCAGTCTGTAAAGTCAAAATTTTTGATTTAAGTTGAAACCACTAAGGCGCTGTGATACCATATGGAATACCAATCGTTTTCGCTGTCATGAGCTTTACCGATGGTCTTATTTCCACCTGTGTGATCTCTGCCAAGCATGCGTAATCTTTTTGTATGATCTTGCAACTACAACATTGGTGCGATGCGTATGCCAATAACAGTTCTTATAGGGAAACTCAAGAGCACAGAAGTGCGTTTTCTGTTATAGGAGGGCCAAGAATCCTCGCTGTCCCACAGGATGAAAAGTTTTCCGGTACATTGCTAAATGAGCCGTGTGATCTCTTAAGTATCTTTCAACTGAAGCACGGTGATCCTTCCTTTTTAATTCGCCACTCTTACAATTCGTGGTAAAATTTCTGAACTGATTTCTGGGTAGATGCAAGACTTAACCCGATCCTTCATTTAGACATCTGAAAACTAAATTCGTATAACTTAAACATAGGGCCAAAAAGAATTTTTCAATATACAGGTACATAGCTCACATTTAAAATTTAAACGAAATCGGTTAATGAATACGATTTTTATAAATAACTCTACTCCAGCACCACCTAGCGAGTTTTATAGTAGCACGTAATTGATCCATATATGTATTTAAGATAACCTCCGACAATCTGACGGAACTCTAGTCAGTGTTTTTTGAGTTTATTCCGAACAACGAAAACGGCTATCATTTTATGCAAATAGGTATGTAGATAGGACAGTTTATAGCGAAACTCAACTCGTAAAAGCAAAGCTCCATTCTTTGTGAAAACTTAAAAAAAAATTCTTCAAAATTTTCAAATAAATTTTACCTTACCTTAATACTAAAGACAAAGTTACAATAGTTCAATTGGATTTAGAATTCTAGGAGAAAATGGTTCCCAATCGAATGATACTTGCGCGTTTACGTAAATGTATATCGAGCCAGACTTTCCAATAATTACCACTTTTCGCCATAACTACGGTATTGATAACATATGTAGCTGTGTAGAATTTCACGGCGTTAGCGTAAGCAGGTAAGCTATATGAGAAGTTCAGTTTGTATGGAAGGAAGGAGCCACGCCCCCTTTCCCAATGCATTTGTAATATACGCATCAGTGCTAAGTTTCAGTTCCCCAGCGTAATTGGTTTTAGAGATATATTGTTTTTTTTTTACGTTTTAGTCTGTATAAGAATTTTAGGAATAACCCGAGCTACATACCGAGTAAATTTTTGCTCAGAATATTTATTTTCAAGGTGTTGCCAAATATGAACCAAGTCGATGCAGCCGTTTAGTAGTTTAGTGAAATACATTGTAAAGAGAACTGTATGAAATTGTAAAACGCGACGTCTCAGATTTCTTAATTTTTTGGCAGCAACAACGAAAAGTTTTAATTTTAGCCAAAAACCTTCCACAAAAAAAAAAAAAAATTAAGTTTGTGGTTATATCAAGGCGAAATTTTGAGAACGGTGCGTTGCTAACTCTAAATATAAACAACGACGCACTGGAAAAAGTTAATACGTTCAAATACCTAGGAATAATGATCGACGATAAACTAAAACAAAAAAAAAATGGATTCTATATTTTCAATTAGAGCTCTAGCAAAACTGCATTTAATTCCATACATTAGCTTTTGCGTGATGCGCTTGCAAACATACAGACAAACATACCGAAATTTTAGATTTGGCTTCTGTTGATCTAATAAACCCCCTATTAATTTTTCTTTAACATCTATTATGTACAGATATCGGCCTGTTGCAATTTTATTATTCTCAAATACTCTCGTTTGATACCCATATGGCAACACTTAGTTTATATTATAAATTTAACTGAATTAAAGTTTTCAAATAAGTGGCAACCTGCTTCATGAATATTTTAAAAAGTAAGCTTCCTAATCCTCTTTAGTTTAATATTCGTATTGGAATATTTCATTTATTTAACAAATTTTAATGAACACAATTTTCCAATCAGTTGGCAAATCCCCTAAAAATGATTCCAGCATTAAAATTTTCTAGCCTCTTTAGTTTGATGCCAATATTGCAATATTTAATTTATGCTATCAATTAAATTAAATTAAAGTTTTCAAATAGGTGGCAACCTTCCACAAAAATATTTTCAGCTGTAAGCCTTTGTAAATTTCTTTCTTTTGACAGCCATATTGCAGTATTCACTTTACCGTATCAATTGACCTAAACTGAAATTTTAAACACAGGTGGCAACTCTCTAATTTTTTCTTCTATATTGGAAGCTAGATCTCTAGCGATACATCGGTGAAAACTGCATTCAATTCCATGTTTTCGACTGATGCGCGTACAAATATACAGACAGACAGACAGAGATTCAAAAATTCTAAAAATTGTTTATTTGGCTTCTGTAGCTTTAATAAAAACCCACCATATTATTTTTCCTTTAATATTTATAAATTACAGACATCGACCTGTTAGATATAGATTTCATTTATTTTATCAATTTAATACAATAAAAGTTAAATTTTTTTTTTTTTGGCAATAAAATTTCCTAAACCCCTTCAGTTTGATAGCCATATTGCAATATGCAATTTATCTTATAAATTAAATTAAATGTAAATTTTCAAACAGGTGGCGACTCTAAAAAAATATTTTTGGCTGTAAGCCTTCTTCAGCCTCTTTCTTTTGACGCCCATACTGAAATATTCACTTCTTCTTATCAATTTACTTAAACTCCAATTTTCAAACGGGTGGCAACTATCTTAATTTTCCTATATTTTAAGTTAGACCTCTAGCCATGCATTCGTTTTCGAGTGATGCGCGAACAAACATACAAACATACAGACAGACAGACAAAAATTCTAAAAATGGTTGATTTGGCTTCTGGTGCTCTAATAAAGACCGCCCACATTAATTTTTCTTTAATATCTATAATGTACAGACATCGACCTGTTACAATTTTATTATATGTATAGATAACAGTTTTACTTATAGTTTTAACAAAGTTTACTCAAAATTTGCTTTAATTGATTGCTTAAAAATCAGCTCATTACCCTCATAAAAATAAAGTGCATTCTTCCATTATGCAACTGCAGCTGCAATCACTAGGCCCAACGTGGCTGGTGTTGCGGGATCTTTTTTGAAACTCTTGCTTCCTAATGGATTTATACTTCTTTAAAAGTGTATGTGGAAGATAAAAAGGATGCACCTTGCTCTATTTTCAATTACCTGGATACAGATAAACTTTGGATGATACAGCTATATGGATGTAGTCTTCGAAATTAATTCACTATGTCGTTCGACCTTAAAACTGCTTATAAGATTTTGATTTTACCACTGTTCTTTATCACCACTTGTGGACAATCTTTTAGATGGACCAATCAATTAATTCTGAAAATCATGTTGAGTTTATTCAGCTGAGTGGTAGTGTATATGTTTAATTGACTTAAAATTCCGTTTATATAAACAATCCCTAAAGCATCTGCACTTCTTATTGTTTAAATGGCTAGAATAAAAACATAAAAACATAAAAACTATTGTATGCGCCAATATTTTGAAATATTACCGCTCAGCATGTTCAAGAAAAGTATCGTAAGCGTCATTATACCTTTAAATATTAAGATATGAAAAACATTAACAGTCTTATCCAAAACACAGCAGTTAATAATACTTAAACCCAAATCAAATATTTCACCGTTTAAGCATCAAATAAAAAAACCTCCTCCTGTAAAATTTGCCTTTTGTCGCTTACGATAAAATCGAAAATAGGGCTCGATATGTAAACGAATCGTAGAATTGATCTCTCACTACTGCAAGCAATTTTTCGTGCTTATCATCTCTAACTAGAAAACTACTGTTATACCTGTTTTTCTACGTTGAATCTGTACGGTAATTTTTGAGTTGTGCCTCTTTTAAGGAGTTTACCAGTGGCATTAAGCGCAACTGCCTCTGTCAGGGAACAGTCCCACTAGCCTTGGATTAATCGTAGCCTCGCCATGCTAGCAGAAACATGGAGATTTCCTCTCTCCAAGCTGGAATATAACCACTGTTTGCTAATTATTTGGACTGGAAAAAAACGTTACTTAGCAATCTTTCGGTATCAGATATCCAGACTATGACAATAAGGGGATTACAAGAGAGGAATCTCTTTGAGCTTTTGATTTGTGATAATGTCCTGAAATGGAAATGAGGCCTGTGTTTAAAAGATACCCTGCTTACCACAATGAAAGAGGTCAAGTAATTACTACGTCGATGAATCACTAATTCAGCTAGCATGAAAAATCTAGGAGTCATCTTCGATAGCTTTCTTTCCTTGTTAACTCTCGCAGTCACAGACACAATATAGGTAATAGGAATCCACCCATAACCTAAAATGAAAAAGATTGGCGCTTACACAATTTGTTAGTGTATGGCCGAGCTTTTGCTCCGATTTGTGGCGTGCGCCTTGATGTTGTCATACAAAGGGGAGGGACCTACAATTTTACGCCGACTCCGAACCAGTGATGATAAAGTTGCCACAATTGTGCTTTTTTGGTACAATTTGAAACCAAAAAGTACATTGACACCACATAGACCTTTTTGGTACTATTTGGAAATGCAGCGCTGAGTATATTTAGATTTGTTTTATATTTACGTTGGTTAAAAATGGCCTCAAGCTCAATAAAAATTGTTGAATATAATTGTTATAAGGCCATAAATAACAAAAACAAATAACTTAAGGACGAGCGCACCTAAAAGTTAAACATTCTAAAAATAGAATAATTAACAAAAACCAACAAAACGAACAACCACACGATTAAGTTTAAATAGCAGTGGAATAGCTGCGCTTGATTGTAGTTGGCTTAATAAATAAATGAAAAAGTTGAAAAAACCCTGCAGAAAAAATTATCAGTTGATAAAAAATAACCTACTTGTAGTTAGCTTTTTTGCGGGATTTCTATAAAATATATAACGTGTAGTTAGCTACAAAAAGCTAACCTGAAACAAGTAGACAAGTAATGCAGGAGTAAAGCTCGAGATTGTTTTCTTTAAACGCGTTTCTATTTAAATATCCTGCACTTCGCAAATACTTTTTCGAATTGATGACAAATAAAAGGAAGATCGAAATTTCATATTATCATTTTGAAGTTATGTCTGACGAAGCTCGAATATGGGACCACCTACAGCAGAATATGGAAACAAATATGAATTGTAATAAAATAAATAAAGTAAATCAAAAAAAAATAATAAAAAAAAAATATTTTGTTTTTCCTATTGATATTTTATGTCCGAAAGTAGTTAGTCACAAGTTAGTTACATCAAATTCAGAGGTAACCACCCTTGACTATTTCGCTCCCATCGCCATACAAATATAGTTAGCTTTCGTCAAAGAAAATATACAGATAATAAGTGACTTTTAGCTCCTTCTTAATCAACTTGAAGTTAGCTTATAGTTAGATAAATTTCCTGGAGGGACGCAACAAGAATTAAGGCGAACTTAGCACAGTGTGTAGGCAACTGGCTGAGTCAGCTGGGGTCGTTGGATCGGATCCCACTGAAAGAAGTCTGATGAGGAAATGTGGTGATTTCCGAAATAGCTATCACTTCTACAATTTTTTCAAATTGTTGTTGCTTTTCCACAATAGTTTTTCATTAAAAAATTGTTGAATATAGTTGGTTAAAAACTTGTACTTATTTATACAAATACTTTCTTCATTCTCCACTTCATACAAACTTGGACTAAATTCATAATATGGCTTTGATGATACTTTGCGAACCCCCGTAATATATATTTTTTAGGCGTTTAAAGTTTACGACATACAACAATACGTCACTTACAACGCCGTTGTGAATACCCCAATTTTCTATTCCACATTCCTCCGCAAATGTTAAACGCGTCTATTCTGTTCACAATCTAAGATTATATTAGAAGATTATATCAAATCTTCTCAAAGTTATTGTCATGATATAAAAATACATATAGGGCTGGTTTCTCCAACTCAACTTAACTTAGTTAAGCCAATTTTCTTGATTTAGTCAAGAATAAGCTGTGTAGAACGTAGGCTAACTTCTGACTTAAGTTCAAAAAGTGGCTAAACTAAGTTAAGTTGAGCTGGAGAAACCAGCCCATAGAGTCTTTAAACTAAAATGTGACTTACAGACACAGACAGAGAGTGAAATGCTTGACTAATTTTTATTCTACTTTTAATATATATATATGTATATTTTTACAAGATGTATATTTAAAGGGCGTTAAGTAAATTCATATTTGCTTTAAGCATTCCTTGTTTTTGTGAAAGTGTTTAAAATTTCTTGTCGGTACATTTTTATTGGATGTGGTGCATTTTTATACCCGAGCGCACTTGTGCACAAGGGTATTATAACTTTGTTCACATAACGGTTGTTTGTAACAGGCAAAACGAATCGAGATAGATATAGACAAATGTATACATAAATGATCAGAATGAAAAGAGAAATCGATTAAGCGGTGACTGTCTGTCCGTCCGTCNGCAAAGCGTTGAAAATTATTGAAATCGGACTAAAATTACGACCGCTTTTCATATAACGGTATATTTCAGAAATGCTTGAAACTGCAATATTTCGAAATTTAAGGACGCTAATTTACTTAAAATTTATACACCACGGCTTATCATGTAGCGGTAGCTTTCGGAAAGGTGGAAAACTTGCGCCGGGTATTTAATGTTCGGCTCCGCCCGAACTTAGATTTTCTTACTTGTTGTTCTGACGTTTGGTACAATTTCGAAAAATTCATTTATCTTCCCTGCTCCGAATGGCGATTGTATTTTTTATGAGAAGCTATTTTTCCCGGCAGAGTACACTCGGAGGTTTACAATAAAATTATCTATGCATATAAAGTCCATTAAATACACAAATAAAAAATTGGTGCTTTTTTAAAATTCAAAACTTAGCAACACTGCCTTTTGTTCGATTCTTCCTCTTTTTTTTTTGTCGAGTTCGCCTTGCTCTCTCATTCTGGTATTTGATAACGTCATGTCCGGTTGCTCTCAGCTCGATTGGCGCAATCTTGTACATACATAAGTATGCATTTTATTGGTTCAAAATTGTGAACAAAACGACAGGCTAGTTAATATAATCTTACAAGCTCAAGGTTATATGTTATCTTTTTTTTTATTTTTATCCTTACGTCTACTAATTTCGTTCTAATATCGATAACAAAATCAAAAAATATCAACAACAAAATCAATAAAAATATCGATAACAAAACCGATCAAAAATATCGATAAGAAAATCGATTATGATGTCGATAAAAATATCGGTAGTATGTAAATCAAAACCATTTCCGTGTGCGATTTCCGTTCAGTTTGCCAATTTACTCTCAACCAACCAATCGCCGGTAAAGGAGTTTCACTTCAAAAACAAATAATATAAAAAATCAACGGTATTTTGAAGCCACTTGACACATACACTTTATTATACCAAAATTCAATGGACTATAAAACTTCATATCAAAAATTCTGACTGTTGGAAATTTTGGTAAAATTTTGCTAAATTTTTGGGCAAAGTTTGTAGTGTGGATTTATATGGTGTTTGCTGTATAAGTACATATGAGACCATGAGGGCCAGAGGAGCCTATTATCTACATATAAATTATTTTTAGTAATATGAGAAAGAAGAATCTATAAAAAATAAATGCGGTCTTTTTATTATAGTAAAAGAAAACTAAAAGGGTGTGCCTCGGGCTATTGCCGTTTCGATTCCTCCTTCTTCCTCTTTATTGGCGCTGTAACTGCCTAAGCGTTTTTGGCCGAGTGCAGTAATGCATTTTAAGGTGCACCTCATCTTTTTTTGAAATGTCAGTTAGGCTACTCTGGCCCTCAAGGCCTCATATGTAGCTAGACTTTTATTTCTGACACCAATGTAGTTGTCACACTAAAAAGTAGAAGTGCCTAGGTTCGGCAAAATTGCTTTTTTCCAAATTGCCATACAAAAATACTTTAGACTCGGTGGTGTACGGCGAACTTGTTTGTTTGCTTGGAAGTTGGTGGTACGGTCTAATGTACATACATATGTATGTATGTATTTCTCAACAGAGGTGGGCGGTAAATTGCGTTAAAATTGGCAATAAATGACAAAAATTGTGTGCTGGCGTAGCTTTCCGCTGCGGAAATCAATTAGCCGCTGACGCTGCTGAGTAGAGGCGAATGATTAGGTATATTTTAATTTGGCTCACTTATTTAGTACAAATGTATTGTTGCTTAATTAAGATGTGTAATTCCGACACCCGGCAACCACTTACCCGTTATTTGGCCCGATTTCCTGTGGTCTTAGCTATGTATGTTTGTAAATGCTGTTGCCTCTGCTTCCTCGCCAAAATGCAATTTATGGTTGTAATCGTCGCGTTTTAATCAACCAACATACACAAATATATGTATGCAAACATACGCTACGTATGTTGAATATGTAAGAAGCACAAATTTTCGTTGACAGCTTAGTCAGATGTTAGTATATGTGTATGTTTATTTGCCGCACTAATTCCCAAAATATGAACAAGATGTGCAAGTTAGCCAGCCAGCCAGCCAGCCAACCAGCCAAAGCAGCCAAAGCAGCCAAATAATCAAATAGCCAGCCCAGGGAGGTGCTGCTCTGTGTTATTTTTGAAAATCTTCTGCGCTATTTTTATAAATTTCACGATTTGTATGCGTTGCAAGAAGTTTTCGCCACTTTTCTAACACCAGCAATTGCATACAAAATGCAGAATTTATTAAGTTCACTCGAGAGTTTTACACTACACTGCACTGCACTGGTGCGCCTAGTATTGGTATGAAGTGTTCCAGTTGAAGTGTTGTTTGGCCTGTTGATTGATCAGCTTAAACACATGCACGCACACACACACACACACACACACACTACTATGTATGCGCACGACATCTATTTATATGTAAGTGGGTATGTAAACCGTTAAACGTAGTGCGTGTGTGTCAACATTTTCCAAAAATAAATATTTTTCACACAATTTTCTTTTTGTAAGTATTTACGTATGTAGTTTCGACACGATTTTTTCACGTTTTTAACTTTTACAAGAACACGTTTCGAAGCTCTATTTAATAGCGCTTTTTCTATTTATTTACTGCAGGAATTTATATTTATATACATATATATTTTTTTCGATATTTAAAGCACAGTTAATCGGCACAATTGCATTCATTGGCAGCCAAAATGGCAAAACAATGTCAAACGCTTACATAACGCCCGTTCTAGCAAAGCACTGCGGCAAATGTCGTCTGCTTCCGTCTCGGCGGCTGGTCGATTTCTAGTTTTTAGAACTCGTTGCTCGCCTCGATCGCCGATCTTCCACTCACAAACTAAACCGAAAAATACGGTTCGCATTTTCAACGTTTCCCCAAAAAAAAAAAATAAAAAATTCTCAGATTATTGTGTTTTAGTATAGTTGTCGTTGTTGTCGTCAGCATGAGGATGAGCACATGAGCAGCCGGAAAATTGAAAATTCGCTCACGTCACATTGTCAACTAAGCAAGCGCTCGACCGCTGGTCCAACGACCACTCGAGCTAGTGGCAGCCGGCACATTGTGTGTTCTACATTTCCGAAGTCGTCATCGGCTTTACTATTTGTTGCTGCTATTGTGACTTATATGTAAGTGAGTGGGTAATGGACTTGCGGGTAATTTGGACACCAGCGAGAATTTTTAATTGGTATTTTTGTCAGCTTTTCAAAATATGAAAATATTTATTCTGTTTGGAAGACAGCAGAGATTATTTTAATGAAAAGAAAATAGCGAATAATTAGAAAAATCTGAAACGCGAAGGCGTCGTCGGATGTATTTTGGCTGATTTCACTATTTCAACTTCATGCGTAAGTGAACTGAATAGAGGCGAAGAGCGTTTAAGAAAATCGTTGCATCCCACGTATGTATGTACGAGAATTTCGGCAGCATGCCCGCAAGGAGCACCAACATTTTCAGTTAGTCTAATCAAAGGTAGGACAAAATCGGAGAACGTGCCACAAACTTTTACTGAAAGAGGGCCTGGCAAAAAAAACTTTCGATCTCCGCGACCACGATCGAGCCTTGGTGATATTCATATGTACAATTTTGTTCTAAACAATTTCCAAAGAAGCGCTCGGATATAAAAGTGTATTCGGCTAGTTGGAAGACCCGGTCAAAACCCACGTACATGGCTGCTATCTGCCAAAAAGCTTGAAAGCTGCGATAGTGTCAAAATATCAAATGAAGGTCAACAAAGAGTGGAATTAGGAAATTTCCATCTCCGTCATGGATCTGTATCTACTAGAGACCCAGAATAATAATTATTTCATGGTGGAGTTTTAAAAAAATCATCCAAATTTTCGTAAGAATTCTAAGTCTTTTGGAAATAATTATGTGTGAGAAAATGTTTTAGAAGTATTTTCATAATAATTATCAGCGAGATAAATATTTTAAGGCTTCAAAGACTTTTATTTTTAGACTTATATTATAAAAGTGTTGTCATAATAATTATCATTGAGATAAATATTTTTAAGTCTTTAAATGCTTTTATTTTGATGCTTATATTATAAAGGTCTTTTGATAATAATTATGAGTGTCAAAGAATTTTGTATATAGTCCCGAACTAATGCCCACCTAATCCTGAAATGCTCTTGAACATGTCCCGTCTGTTAAGAATTAAACATTTTTTTTCGCGCTCATAATTATTATGAAAAGACTTTTATAATATAAGTCTAAAAATAAAAGTCTTTGAAGACTTAAAAATATTTATCTCAATGATAATTATTACGAAAAAGCTTTTATACTATAAGTCTTAAAATAAAAGTCTTTGAAGCCTTAAAAATATTTATCTCAATGATAATTATTACGAAAAAGCTTTTATACTATAAGTCTTAAAATAAAAGTCTTTGAAGCCTTAAAAATATTTATCTCACTGATAATTATTATAAAAGCACTTTTATAATATAAGTCATTGAATAATAATTATAGACGACTCGACAAATATTTATCTTAATATAATGATTATTGATTGACTTTTAATCTTTTCTCTTAAAATAGTTATGTTTCTGGTATCTACAAAGCGCGAATGTCAATCGGTTTGAGAAAATATATCGTCATTCGTGGTGGTCTAGAAAAAAGGGAATTATTTGGCGCTTACATCTACGGGTTTGCTCGAGCATAAATAAATAAATGACCCAAGGTTTTAGGCTGCTTTCGAAGGCAAATCAAGGGGTTTTTATGGCAGTATGAGAGGAGTATCAGCGTGAATGCATTTACACAAAAAAATAAGATAATAAATTATTGGACAGGCACTGTTGCCACTGGTAACCACCATCAGCTACCATCTCTAAGTGGTTGTAAGTCACGTAAAGTCCCTAAGACGTTTACTGTTTATAAAACTCCGGTAGAGCTAGTTGAGGTTAGGTTATGGTAGTTTCCCCTTATCCAGATATTCACTTGGAACGTGAACGTGTTGGTTCTTTCTGATACTACTGCGTACGGTAACTGCTAAATTGAATGACAATCGCTGTGTGCCGAGAACAAAGTCTCGCACGCGGCAGATGTTAGTACCGGAGAGCTCCTCCGGACAAACAAAGTACGAACCCAAATGCTTGGGCCGCAACAGCCGGTCACTCCAAGAGGAAATGTTGATACCATTCCACCTCACCGTACACCATGAAGCAGCGTCTGAAGGCGTCTTGTGTGATATTTATTCTCACTGCGTATACCTCGATAGGATAATGGCCGGTCAGTCCCCCACCAGAATTGAAAGGTCCGGCTTCGTGAGCCTAAGGAGATCCCTAAACCTTCCTCGGACCTCACTCGGCCAGGATGACCTCGCAGTACCGCATGGCCTGGTTCTATTCCAGCGTTCGCCCTCCACCGACCTTTGCAGCAAGCTTGCGTCCTTCCTACCGCTACCGCTACCGCTGCCTTGATGTGAGCATGTTGAACTCCCGACAAACGATTGCGAGAGAAGCCATTCCTAAATGCAGATCGACCAGCCCCTCAAAACTTTCAAGCAAGAGTTTCTTTCAATCATGAAAGCCGTGATGTGGACCCTGGTAAAACATTTCTCTTTAAAAATGAATTTGTTAAAGACTTGTAAAATGAGTAGCTCCAGTTTAGCAAGATTTTATGAAAACGTCTTGGCAATAACATTAGACATTTAGATTTTTTGGCTTGAAAGGACCATTACATCACTCTCGTTTTCACCCTAGAACGGCACTCAATACAAAGTATTACTTTTCTATGTACATTAGGGTTGTCCTTAAAAAATCAAATGAACAATCTTTTTCAGTCTCACCCCCTCAATCGGTAATACTACGGTCACAGATATCACATATAAATTCTGGTCCCGATTGGAGACGATTAAGGCGTGTCGCAAAGGGATCAAAGATCAGATGCCTCTATAGACTCAAAAAATTATAAATATTTTTTCCCATTGAATATTCAAAATCGATGCTACTAAAGCCCAAGATATCACATATAAATTTTGGTCCCGAATGGAGTCCGTTAAGACGTCTTCATAGGGTAATCTGAGCTTTGACCCCTATGCCACGCGCTTTAACCGACTTCAATCGGGACTAAAATATATATGTGACTATAGTGGCATCGACGTAAGGATTGAGGCTCAGGAAATCTGATGTAAAAACTTGCTTCCTACGTTTAAGGACACCCTAATTGGCACATTTGTGAACCTTTCACCATAGAACTGCACAATTTAGTGGAATGTATGTAAATCTTTTCTATTTACATTGGCCAGGGTATACACTCAAGTCCAAGTCGCCATTACTGAATTGCGGAAACATTGTTGAAAATTGTAGTATTTAATTTTTTACGATAGATTAATTGCAATTTCTTTGCCTTTGTTGATTTTGCGCATTCCACACTTCAAAAAAAAAAAACGAACATTGTACGCTTCGCATTCAGTTTTTTGGCACTTGTTTGAAAGTGGGCAAACATTTCCGATTCTTTGAAATAATTGATTACTTGTGGTTGTTTTCAAATTTGATCGCCATAAGGCTGCAGCCAAAACAAAATACAATAACATACATATGTACATAGTACATATGTAGTAAATAATAGGCGCCAAATATTCTGGCCAAGACTAAGTCAACAAACCAAAAGCCATGCAAAAACAAACCGTAAAAAAATTGGGTTGAATGCAGTCAGCGGGACTTCACAAATTCCTGGTCTGTTTTTGTTTATTTTCCAAAGATTGTTAATCGATCAATTAAAGCGAAAAATACAAGCATTACTTAGGCATGCTTTTTTTAACTTTTGGGCAAATTTTGGGCAAATGAGCGTAATTAGGAAATGCTTTCACAAAAGTGAAGAAACTGCCCAAGAATACGGGAAGAACTCATTTTTTTGGCTTAAACTAAGCGTCAAATCGTAAAAAAATAATCGTTTTCAGATTTGAGCGGCGACGATAAAATAATGCTAAATTAATAATTTATTGAATATATCAATCAAAGTAGAACAGCTAAATATGCGCATATTTATTGGTTAAAATTTGCATTTTCATCATTCTCCCTCTTCTTTTGGCAGTTTTCACTAACTCGCCCGGAAATAAAAAATCACAAATTACTTTCTTTCAAAGTTGCTCTCAACAATCCGACAACCAACAAAGGGAACATAAAGTGGGTGGTTTCGGGCACTCGCATCAGTGCACGGACTTTATCACTTTATTGGTAGATCTTACCACTTTTTAGCTAGATTTTATTTTCTACCATTTTTATCATCAAAGGCTAAAAATCTACTAATATTGTCCGGAAAGTGAGAAAAGAGATTCAAATGAACGTGGTGTAAAGATATTTTGTTATCGAACACACCTAGAATAAAAATGAAAAGTTAACTCTGACCATAACCAATTAAAAAGTGTAATTGCAACTCTATGAGCTGTTATGTAACTAATCGGTTGAAAATTTCAAGCACTTCAAATCTAATTTTAATAAATAAGTTTTGTAGTGGAGAAAACTTGGTTAAGCCTCCTATTAAGCTCCCTTTTTTAGTTAAAATTGTATTGAAGAGAAAACAGCTGCCATTTTATTTCATTCGATTTGAATCGAGTTTCACTCGATCACGGATGCCGTGATTCGGGCCCAGCTTAATGTATAGGTTTTGACATTAAGGACCACCGAGGCGAAAATCCAGCTGCCCTGGTAACACTGCCTTCCATGAATTTGCCTTGATTTATGCTATACGCGTAGAAACTAGCTATTAATGCTTCTTTTAAAAAATTTACCAACTTCTACCATTTTTAGTATGTAAAATCTATCACTATAAATTTTTTCGAAGTACGGGCACTGCCTGGCATATTATTTATATAATAATAAACAGATACTTACTTTTGTGTCTGCCATATTTCTTGCGAAAGAAAAATCCAAAACAGGAACTCACACAAAAGAGAAAAGGAAATTGGTATATGAAATGTCTGCTATCAGGTCAAGGCCTCTTATAGTCAAGGAAAGATAAAAATCGCTAATATTTATTATTAAGAATAACCAAAGCAAATAGCCAGAAGAGTTGAGTAAAATGTTTGTACAAACACATACATGCATAGGTAGATACATGTGTACATATGTATGTATTTATGAGGAATTCTTCGTCCACTAAAGCCCCTCTCTCCAAAATTGGTCTGGGTAAAAAATCGGTTATATTCTTGAAAATTCGGTAAAATTATTTACTTTTAAATAATGAGTGGCGTTTTTTTGAAGTCCAATATGGCGGGCAAAGCTTCGTCGTTCGAATGATTGAATTCTCTCGAAACTTGTTATTTGGGCGTTTTTGTATTCGTTTATTACACAGGTAAATCAAGAAGACTTTTGAAAATTTGAAATTTGAAAAAAAATATTCTCGGAAAATTTATAAATTTTTTTCGTACCTTATTACTTATTTCCTATCAAATTCAAAGGGAAAACTATCGCAGGCCTCTGTTATGAATCTGACTATGAATTTTTAAAATTCAAAATGTCAGATCCAAAAACAACCTAGTAACAAATTTCAAGTGAATCAAAACTTTGTCCGCGATATTGGATACCAAAAAAGCCACTAATAATTTTTATCGAATAACCAAGTCTATGATCGATTCATTTTACTTGAACCAATTTTGGAGAGAGGCGGCTGGGGTCAACTTGTGAAATAAGGCTTAATTAACTACACAAAGAAGTAAGTAATATGATTTTTTCAAACATCGTCATTGTCGGGGCTTCGATATTAGCGATTTTAAAATTTTGAACACAAAAAATATTTTATAAAGCATGCTCACATTATCCTAATTTACGTAATGCTGGGCGAAACGCCTCCAACCAAAAAAATTCTCAAAAGTCAGCGCGAATTTTGAGGAACTTCAAACGTTAAATTTTTATACAGAAATTGAATGAGCTTTAAATAAAACTTTATAACCAAAAATTTTCTGTCAGCCTGGCAGGGTTGAAAAACTTAAGGCTTGGGCACATACAGCTTTCGTGCTGCTTTGACGTTGGTTTTGCTTTGACAGCTAAGATAAATAAATACGTTTATATGAAGCTGTTCACATAGGCAATGCTGATGCCAAAGCAACACGAAGGCTGGTTTACACTAATGAACAAACAAACTCATGCAAAGAAAAAACCAACAAGGACCGTGACGACCAAATGCTTCTATTTTAAAAATATTTGAATGCTTCAAATTGTAAAATTCAAATTCAAAAACTAAAAACATTTGCTATCAGAGCAAACACTTGAGCTATTTGCGTTGCTGTTATATGAAAAAACGTTAAAGCGACGCGAATGCCGTATGTGACAGAGCCTTCATTTCTGAAGTAGCGTTACTAGCTTGAAGTGTGGCCAGAAGCAGACAAGTTTGTGAATCAATGGAAAAGAATATTCGTCGCAGTTACCAAGAACTTCACGTTGCACAGAGGAGTATTTGTATAATAAAACCGGTCAAAATTTAGATTTACTAACTTTGATAAAATTCTCTTTAAACATATTGGCTGCATTTCTTTATTCATTCTGAACGTTTGGAATAAACTTTTTTGTTTACTTATTCTTTAGAACGTTCCTGATGATATGTTAACGTATATTTCAAACGCATTCTGTTTATTCCGGTAGTAATATGGGATTATCCGGAATGTATAAAGAAACGCAGCCATTATTTCTCAAGCTATATAACCGATCTATCAGTTGGCAGTATTTTTGACTATGTGATATCGTCACCTGAGTGGAAGATCGACCTATCTCGGCAGCCAGTTTGAAGACGCCCTATCTCAGAAAACTTTTCAAGAACGCCCTACTTCAGAATTTGGCTGAAGAACGCCCTATCCCAGAATTCGGTTGAAAAATGCCCTATCTAAGTGAAAAATACATTGAAAATGTGCTGAGATTGGGCGTTTTTGAGCCGAATTCTGAGATAGGACGTTTTTCAACCAAATTCTATGTCTAAAGTTCCACATTCGCAACATCCCTAGTACATACATACATATCAAGTTAAATAAAAGCTTGTAATAATTATTGCCGTTGCTGTAAAAAATTGCCTTTAAAAATTCGATTAATCGATTATTTCTCAATAATTGCAATTATTTTTTGGCTTGTGGTTAATCATATGACTAATTAATTGAATATTTTCTTTTTTTTTTGCTATTCCTAACGATGAGCTGTATCAGCTTTACAAAATACAGCGCGTCCGCTGGCTTCGTCGTGCCGTCCGAATGGACACCGATGCTGGTAACAGAGAAAGAGGAAGGCCTCCTCTGCGTTGGAAAGACCAGGTGGAGAAGGAGTTGTCTGCACTTGGCATTTCCAATTGGCGTCAGTTGGCACAGAAAAGAAATGACTGGCGTGCTGTTTTGGACTTGGCCAAAATCGCTTAGGCGGTTACAGCGCCAATAAAGAAGAAGAAGATGTACTGTGCGTTTGCTAGGGCATTCAATCCCAAAGCATTTTAACAACCCCGGGATTTCTGGATGCGAAAAAGTTTTATCTCGGGATTTCGGGCTTTTTAGGGATTTCAACTTGATCACATATTACAGTAGGCTCACCGTTCTCAGCAATCTGAAAATTAAACCACACAGCTTCATTGTGGATTACTTACGCTTTTCACTCGATGGCAAGGATCAAACTTAAATATCTCCTCCTCGAAGTCCCTTAATGCTTATTGGATAGGGGAAATAAGGCCTTCATCAAATATATATTTTTGTTGGAATTGACTGAATATTTTAATAGAATTTCTTGTTCCGTTTATCCATTATACCATTATCAACTTTGAGAATCTTGTTATCCATAACATGTTTTATGTTATGCTAAATTACTAAATAATTCAATAAAATTATTTTTAACGCATCCATCCATTATGTTTACATTTTTTATCTCAGCAAATTCAAACCGAAATTCGCCGTAGCTGGCAGTAACACACACTTATCTACCAACGAAGGCATGCACATTTGTTGCTTTGCTTCCGGCATTCGAAATTGACAATGTAAACAAAATGAAGAAAAATTTGACGCCAACCCAAAGGCAACATAAATTGCCGAATACCGAAAGAAAGGCATTTGCGCTCACTCTCCACATACATTCGAGAGAAAGAAGGCAGGTTTTGCGCCGAAAGCGAATATCAAAAATAAAGCAAAAAGCAATGAATATGCTCCGCTAAGCACATGCCAAAAGAAATAGAGAGAGAGAGAGAGAGAGAGAGAGAGAGAAAGAATGAACAGTGGAAAATAGGCACAGAAAAAACCGAATGTAATGAGGCGCTTGCCGGTTGGAGAGCAAAAAGCTTCGAGAAACAGCTGATTGCGATGTAAACAAACGAAAAGTTACTCATACGCCGTGTACTTACCCACTAAAATGGTTTTTGTGAAAGTGTGTGCGTGAATTTGAGAACTGCCTACTTGAAAATTAAGCTTTTTTTTATTTAAATATTTTGAGAAAAGAAGGCTTAGATGTGCTTGTACATGTGCATTAGTTTGCCATCCGGCAATTGTGCTCTTCGCTTTTAAATATCTCTCTTCCAGCTGCTTTGCTCTCGCATCTCTGGTGCTTACTTGTCAGTGTTCGCTACTTAGTCGCTCACATGAATTTATTTACGCCACGTGCGCTGTTTCTACGAATCAATTTGACTGTCATGGCGGTCAGCTGCCATGGCTTTCAGCTGTTCGATACCTGCAAAGCAGCTAGCGCTTTTAGCGCGCCTAAAAGTTGGCATTGATTTCACACCGTCGTGCAGACGCGTACAACAACACACTGATATCTGACCGCTACAAATGTAGTGTGACAGCGTGAAAGGCGCGACTTTCGACAAGCCAAGCACACACCAACGAAGGACTCACGTCCAGGGTTACCACTGACGAAAAAAAAATTCTTGCCATCCACTTGAAAAAAATCTACCAAATGTAGAAAATATCTACCATTAAAAATGTTTTGTAAATAAGTTTGTATTTAAATAAGGATATCGTATTTTAGATCATATAAATTGCATCTTCTCGATTTCCTTCAACCAAACACGAAAGTGATGAAACTAAAGGCAACAACGAAACTTCATCATTTGAAAAAACTCAAAAAACTGCTTGGTGTTTTTTTAATATTCACAATATTTTTCAAGTAGAATTTTTTTGGAATTTTTGATTTTTATTTTGTGTATAAGAATATTGTTTGTGCTTTAAGCAAACTCATAAAAAATCGAGGATTCAAGCCATATACAACACTTAGAAAAATTAAAAAAAAAATTCGCCTAGACTTCGAACTTTTTACTCTGAATTTTTAGAACAATTTAAGGTATGGAGTTTTGTAGCCCATGCTATTAGTATAACCAACAATGTGAGGCAAAAAATTACCGTAAATTTTTTTTTTAATTTTTGTTTGCCTCCGGTCTTTTGCCGTTTTTTGTTTCATATAACAATTTCCGTTGATAAAAAATGGCGTTGATTTTTGAATTTTTTGCCAACAATCATAAGTGTTTAATTGCATACCTGCCCATTTTTGCCCTTTATCTAAAGAATCGTCAAAAAATATTTAGGCCATTAAAAGCTCCTCAGGACTCAAGTAAAATGAGTTTTGAGTGGAGGACGATATGTTCGCCTTTTATATAAAAATTGTGCATTAAAGCGATCGAAAATAAACGCAGCAAAGTAGACTACACTTTTGGAAAGAAATTTATATTATAAAGATAACTACGAAAAATAAAGCGGGAACGAAAAGTTTTCATTGTTTTTCAAACAAAATACTTCAACAAAAATCGACCAAAATGAGAAAAGATTTAACCTTTTACCAACCCAAATTTTTTCTACCAATTGTGGTAACAATTTACCAAAGTGGCAACCCTGCATACATCACAAAGCTTCGTCGATAAAATACGATATGTCTGCCCTGCGAAGCGGCTGAAGTCAGCTTAGCCTTGTCAGCGGCGGCGAATGGTTGTCAGTGCTGTTGCAACAGTGAGTTGTGCGAAAGCTGCAGCAGTCATAGTGCAAAAAGCAAATGGAGAAGAGCTCGCATGCAAGACAGTACACAGCATTGTGTGAAAGGTTAAAAATTTGTGAAAATGTGATGTTAGCAAAAAATTGAAAATAAAATTGTTATTAAAAAGTGCCTTGGTTATCAGTATGCAATAAAAAATGAATGAGAAAAAATTTTTAATAATAAAGGAATGCAATGAATATACTACGGTGTACAAGAAAGCAACACAAATTTACAACAAAATTCCATGCTTCGATCGGGTGAGTTTGCTTGCTTGCATTTTTTCGCTTTCCAAAAGCCTTGCAGTGGTACGCCCCTTTGGGCTATGTGTTAATTAAAGTACACTCTCTCTGCTCTTCTATTCGCTTACTTTCCAGCAGCGTTTAATTTTTCTATTACACCCAACGCAGCAGTTGTACAACCTTGGTAGGCGTGTGACCATTGCTTGCCAAATTATAACCTTCAAAGAATTGGCAGATAGGCAAGAAAACTAAAAGGAGATTCGACTCAACAGCACTTTTAACGAATTTTCAGAGCGTGTGCCGCAGTAGAGGCTTTAACACAGGCGCTGCTGAAAAATTCGCAAAGACTTAGTAACACATACTTATGTACATACATATATGTACATACATACATACATACATATGTATATGTAGCTGCAGCGGAAAAAATCGATACAACATCAACAATAAAGAACCCTACAGTGCTGCTGCTGCTGCTGGCCCACAAAAAAAAGGAACAGTCCAGCGCCTTCGTCTTGGTCTGCAGGCTGTATCGGAGATACAGCCGCTATATTTAAACGTAGAATACGTGGTATGGTTAAGAGCATATCCAAGTCAAAAACGAAATCACACACTAAGAAAAAAAGGGTTTTTCCAAAATTTTACAAATTTACATACTTCTAAGTGAAAAGAACTCAATGAGAATATAAGCGAAAGCCCTATTTTTATTTTTATTTTATACCATTGTTTTT